>NW_021835693.1:25000-40222 GCF_006345805.1 Octopus sinensis
CCCTTAGTGGCTGACGATATGTGCATCTCTGACCACGAGCTGAAGTAGTGGGGGAGCATCATAGCCGTGTTTTGAAAGGAATTCTTTGGGGTTTGAATAATTCACCTCTGGAAACATGGGTGTTTCGTTCAACATCCTAAAGCAACCCTTATTCAAGGACCTTTTGAACGGGATGGGCTACTCGACCAGAAGAAAATTCTAACTGGGCCCCACCTGCAAGGTCATGTGCTGTTTATCTTGATATGAGATCACCATGTCGCGCACATACGGTTGTGATGCATGTGCCTGGTGTACCTTTATCAGACGGGTAGTCATGATGGGTATACTGGGCTTCGTATATTTTACCCCAGTGTCACTTTGATTGCCTGCACTGCTCTCTCACTCAATAATAATAATAATAATAATAATAATAATAATAATAATAATAATAATAATAATAATAATATTTTTTTATAGGCCACAAGGGCCCGACACAAAATAAAAATAAAAATAATTTATATAAACATTCAGTGCTTTCGTAAGAAAAAAATCTTCGCTAAAAGTAATTGTGTGTGTGTGTGTGTGTGTGTGTTGATTACAATGAAGTTGCCAATCAGCAGATGGAACTGATATGAGCTCCTGCAGTTGCAACAATTGGCTGATACGAAACTCCAAATAATGGATTCAGTCGCAGAGGACGGACGTAGAGACGCGAGTATCTGATGTGAAATAATAGTTCAGAGGTGGAAGATTGTTTTAGGTTCCAGTAAATATAGAATTACAAAACTGCGCAGAATGAAAACATCGTTGATACTTGACAATTCTTGGAGCCACCACAGGAAGCACTGAGTGCCTGCCTCTTAATATTGGAGAGAACCAAGACACACTATGACTCTCTTGAACAAGATCCAAAAGACCTGGCGCCAAATCAGTTTCCTTTTGGTCTACAGTGCCATAAATGAAGGGTCTCGAAATGACCACACAACCTGCAAAAAATAGCAGCTAACCTCCTTTTAAAAAGTGAAAGACATTTTTAAAATGCAGTCCGAGAACCGCTCGAACGACTGGTCAGTCATAGTTGGAGTGTCTTTCATGTTATGTGTTTCGACCAGTGTTGATCAAGGCAACATTGATCCTCCTGTTTCGGTGTTTATCGAAATGCGTTTTTTTTTTTTTTGTAGATTCAGGTATTTTTTTATCCCTAAAAATTGTCCTATCTTTTGCTCATCGTATAATTCCGCAAATAATTCATCATCAACCATGATTTGGAAAAACATCATTCTGCTTACAGGCAGAATTATATGAATGTGAAGTTCTCGTAACACAGGTCATATAATAAATTCCTATTGGAAATGCAAATGTTCAGATAACTCTACCGATCAGTTCAATATATGTCACATCAAACAAGTCACAATCGAAGTCACATCCGATGTTTGTAACGATTCGCTTTGTGATACTGTCTTCAAGATATTTCAGTTCAGACGATGTATATATCTGCTTTCAATCTGTGACCAGCACTAACGAGTTTTGATGATCAAAATGGAAAGGCTTTTCCTGATAATTCAGATTTCCACCGAAAAAAAAAAGACAGCGTTGGAATTCGGATTCAATTCAGTCCAAAACAAGAAATGAAGGTCTCACGACAAGAAATGGCAAGTGGATCCACATTATTTGTTGTCCATCTTCTAATAATTCCATTGACCACCGTGTCCTCTATACTGTGGTTATTTGCTTCGCCGTTTTTGCTTCATCCAAACTAACTGGTTATCCTTAATAAGATCAGTGGCCTGCTGTTTGATCTTATGCAACATGTATTTGGCTTGTTGCTTTACCATATCCCACAAACATTTTCGCTGTTACTTGACCGTATACCACATACCTTTGGCTTGTTCGACGTTCCCACATACCTTTGGCTTATATGATGTATCCCACATACCTTTGGTTTATTCGACGTATCCCACATACCTTTGGCTTGCTCGACGTATCCACATACCTTTGGCTTATTCGACGTATCCCGCATACCTTTGGCTTATTCGACGTATCCCACATACGGAATCGAAACCATACCCTTACGATCATGAGTTCAAAACCCTAACCACCAAGCCACGCGCCGGCACTAAATCGACGTATTATACAGTGTAAACATGTAATGCAAACACTCAAACATCTGCTCTATCTCCCCAAATCCTGCAGCATTTCACATGGAGTTTTTGGTCCTCCAAAGTCGTCTTAGAGTATAAGTCGACTTATCTGTTATTTTGCTGTAAATTTTGGTTTGAAGAATTCGATTTGTATCCCAGATGTTACACATTCTTTCACACACACACATTCTCTCAAACCTTTACATACTGTATTTTCCAACATACAAATCAATGTAGTATTTAGTGCAAACATGTAGCGTAGACATGTAAATATCATCATTTGCTTTCCAAATCCTGCAGCAATTCACATGGAATTTTTGGGCCGCACAAAGTTGTCTTCTTGTATAAGTCAACCTACCTTTTTTTTTTTTTTTTTGGATGTAGATTTCGGTCTGAAAATTTCGACAGCATATATACATTTTCACATTTAAAAAAATGAAGATATGATTTAATTATCCTTGCTGTTTATCTCATTCAATGTTGTGACACACAAGTGTGCCGCGTATAGAAACCAATGAACGAAAGCATTGTGAGTCAATGAGAAATATATAATAATATAATAATATATAATAATAATAATAATAATAATAATAATATAATAATAATAATAATAATAATAATAATGATAATAATAATAATAATAATAAATAATAATAATAATAATAATAATATGATAATAATAATGATATAATAATATAATAATAATATGAAATAACAATAATAATAAATAATAATATTAATAATAATAATAATAATAATATAATAATAATAATAATGATAATAATAATGATAATAATAATGATAATAATAATAATAATAATAATAATATGATAATAACAATATAATAATAATAATAATAATAATAATAATAATAATAATAATAAATAATAATAATAATAAAATTAATACTATAATAAATAATAATAATATATAATAATAATAATAATAATAATAATAATAATAATAAAATACAACATCCATTCATGAATTTATTTATTCATTAATTTTTTAAATACATATTTTACCTATGAATTTGCGTGTGTATTCTGGGAATACATACAATGAGCTTCTCTGCCCTAGGTGTATGGAAAACACTCAGCGAGAAATGGAAGAAAATTTGAAGAAAGAAGGAAAAATAGTAATAATAATATAATAATAATAATAATAATAATAATAATAATAATAATAATAATAATAATAATAAAAATCCTTTCTACTGGAAACAAACGGCTTCAACTTTCACTGGTACTTAATTTATCGACCCCGAAAGGATGAAGGGCAAAGTCGACCTCGGCGGAATTTGAACTCAGAACGTAGCGGCAGACGAAATACCGCTAAGCATTTCGCTCGGTGTGCTAACGATTCTGCCAGCTCGCCACCTTAATAATAATAATCTTAATGATGATGATAATAATAATAATAATAATAATAATAATAATAATAATAATAATAATAATAATAATAACAATAACAATAACAATAATAATAATAATAATAATAATAATAATAATAATAAAGGAATGGGAAACTTACGGTAGACAAGTTTGTTGCTCTTGGTGAAACGCTTCACCTTTTGGACAACTGATTAGTCGTTCGTGACCCCCTTCGCACACCTGGTAGGCACGGCACCCCCACCAGTAAACACCATCACTTCTGAAACTGCAGTCTAACGGTGGGGGAGTCGGGTTACTGAAAACGCCACCTGAAAAAGGCAACAATAGTTGTTGTTGTTGTTGTTGTGGTGGTGGTGGTGGTGGTGGTGGTGGTGGTGGTGGTGGTGGTTGTGGTGGTGGTTGTGGTTGTGGTGGTGGTGGTGATGGTGGTTGTGGTGGTGGTGGTGATGGTGGTTGTGGTTGCGGTTGTGGTTGTTGTGGTGGTGGTGGTGATGGTGGTTGTGGTGGTGGTGGTGATGGTGGTTGTGGTGGTGGTGGTGATGGTGGTTGTGGTTGTGGTTGTGGTGATGGTGGTGATGGTGGTTGTGGTGGTGATGGTGGTTGTGGTGGTGTTGGTGGTGGTGGTGGTGTGGTGGTGGTGGTGGTGGTGGTTGTTGTGGTTGTGGGGTGATGGTGGTTGTGTGGTGGTGTTGGTGGTTGTGGGGGTGGTGGTGGGGGGTGGTGGTGGTGGTGGTTGTGGGTGGTGGGGGTTGGGTTGTGGTGGTGGTGTGATGGTGGTTGTGGTGGTGGTGGTGATGGTGGTTGTGGTTGTGGTTGTTGTGGTGGTGGTGGTGATGGTGGTTGTGGTGGTGGTGGTGATGGTGGTTGTGGTGGTGGTGGTGATGGTGGTTGTGGTGTGGTTGTGGTGATGGTGGTTGTGGTGGTGATGGTGGTTGTGGTGGTGTTGGTGGTTGTTGTTGGTGGTGGCGGTGGTTATGGTGGTGGTGGTGATGGTGGTTGTGGTGGTGTTGGTGGTTGTGGTGGTGTTGGTGGTTGTGGTGGTGGTGGTGGTTGTGGTGGTGGTGGTGGTTGTGGTGGTTGTGGTGGTGGCTGTGGTGGTGGTTGTGGTGGTTGTGGTGGTTGTGGTGGTGGTTGTGGTTGTGGTGGTGGTGGTTGTGGCGGTGATGGTGGTTGTGGTGGTGTTGGTGGTTGTGGTGGTTGTGGTGGTGGTGGTGGTTGTGGTGGTTGTGGTGGTGGCTGTGGTGGTGGTGGTGGTGGTGGTGGTGGTGGTGGTGGTGGTTGTGGTGGTGGTTGTGGTTGTGGTGGTGGTGGTTGTGGTGGTGGTGGTGGTTGTGGTTGTGGTGGTGGTGGTGGTGGTTGTGGTGGTTGTGGTGGTGGTTGTTGTTGTGGTGAAGGCACGTGGCTTAGTGGTCAGGGTATTCGGCTCACGAGCTTGCGCTCGTCAGTTCGATTCCCGGTGGTGCGTTGTGTCCTTGAGCAAGAAACTTTATTTTTCACGTTGCTCCAGTCCACTCAGCTGGCAAAAATGAGTTGTACCTGTATTCCAAAGAGGCCGGCCTTGTCACATCTTGTTTCACGCCGAATCTTAATGAGAATTACGTTAAGGTTACACATGTCTGTGGAGTACTCAGCCACTTGCACATTAATTTCCCGAGCAGGCTGTTCCGTTGATCAGATTAACTGGAACCCTCGTCGTAGTAACCGACGGAGTACCAGTTGTTTGTTGGTGGTGGTGGTGGTGATGCAAGTGGTTATGATTTTGGTGGTAGTTGTGGTGATGGTGATAGTGGTGGTGGTGGTATATTTATTCCTGTTGTTGTTGCTTTTGTTATTGTTGATGTAGAGATCATTGTTGTAAGTGACATCGTTTTCATCGTCTTTGTAGTTATTGCTTTTGTAGTTATAGTAGTAGTAGTAGTTGTTTAACTTCAATCGCACAAATCCGTACTCTCTTTTCACTCTCTCTTTTACTCTCTTTTACTTGTTTCAGTCGTTTGACTGTGGCCATGCTGGAGCACCGCCTTTAGTCGAGCAAATCGACCCCGGGACTTATTCTTTGTAAGCCTAGCACTTATTCTATCGGTCTCTTTTTGCCGAACCGCTAAGTGACGGGGACATAAACACACCAGCATCGGTTGTCAAGCAATGCTAGGGGGACAAACACAGACACACAAACACACATATGTTCAAAAATTTCATTCATGGCCGTCCCATATACCGAATACAAAAAGGACAATATTCTCTAATGTGTCTTTTTTAGAATAGCTTGCGATTGATGATGGTGGTGGTGGAACAGGAAATTAGGTCACTGTAGTTGTGCTAAGAATAAAGTATGCCCCTTAAACTCTAGATGTTTGATGACGAACCTAATGTATAGATGTAAAATCACTTCTGAGGGAAGGGTGTACTTCTACATAGAGACAAGATCGTTAAATTTCAAAAGATTAACAAAACATTTAAAGCCATTTAAGGATAGAAAATGAATAACACGAGACTAAACAAACTAATCTGGTATCTTAAAGACAGGAACTATAGCTATACTACGGAATAGAAAATAATTAGTAGGCTAAACGGTATCGTTGAGGAGGTAATTGATGTGAGCTGTGTATAGAAGAAATGTACCAAATCTTTACACCGAGACACAAATTACTTATTAGCAGGCTGGGACAGGCCTTAAGATGCTTGCTTAAACATACCAAAACATTTGGTATTGATGTGAGCTGTGTATAGAAGAAATGTACCAAATCTTAACACCGAGACACAAATTACTTATTAGCAGGCTGGGACAGGCCTTAAGATGCTTGCATAAACATACCAAAATATTTTTAAAAATTCAACGAACGGTCTAGTTAACTCAATATCCCACCCACAGATGGGCGGGAAAGGAAGACTAGAAGCACATATCCTAAACTCTCAAATACATGGCTTTTTCCTAACCAACCAAGTATATATTCTGTCTACCTTCTACTACCCAAGGCGGCGAGCTGGCAGAATCGTTAGCACGTCGGGCCAAATGTTTATCAGTATTTCGTCTGTCGTTACGTTCCGAGTTCAAATTCCGCCGAGGTCAACTTTGCCTTTCATCCTTTCGGGGTCGATAAATTAAGTACCGGTTACGCACTGGGGTCGATGTAATCGACTTAATCCGTTTCTCTGTCCTTGTTTGTCCTCTCTGTGTTTAGCCCCTTGTGGGTAGTAAAGAAATATATATATCACAGCCACGAAAATATATGAATAACAAAAGACATTACATTACAAGGACTACACTTGAAAATAAGGTTATTAAGCACCCAACTACTACAATACACAGCGAAGCCTGTCAAAAAATTAACATTAACCTCGACCTAATTAAATAGAATCTTAAACGAGGTCAACTACTCAAACTTACAAACAGATCAGATTTCATATTTAAAACAACCTCCCGTTCCTTCCCCCTGAACCCTAACCAACAAACAACTAACTGTATTCAGTTCGCTTCGAGACTAGCCAAATGGACAGACGCTGGATGACAGACGCTGCACAGAAAATTAAGCCCGGTTGTATCTGCAGCTGCCCATACTCTGTTCAGTGGAAACACGTGTAGGAGGTAATAACCGTAAAAATATGCTGTATGAAATTGTAAAATAAAAGCGAAATAATTGGTTGCATCTTTCGATTAAATGGAGTTGCTTGAAACGATCGTACTCTAGATATCCTTATTGCTTATTTTGATTTTTATCACATTATTTTGAAATTATATGGATAATACCGTATTAAGTTCTGGTGCGTCAACTTAAGTACCATATCCATCTGAATTAAAATTTTTACTAGATATATATATATATATATATATATAATATATATATATATATATATATATTATGCCGAATTCTGAAGTGAGACTCTCGACTCCACGCCTTGTTACATAGGAAACGACCATCGTCTATGTATAAACCTCCGAGAATTCAGCGTGTAGGCAGTTTGATATGCACGCACGCACACACACACACACACACTCAAACACACACACACTCAAACACACACACACACACACACACACACTCACTCACATACACACACACACACACACACACACACATGTATATGTGTATATATATATGTTCATATGCATATATGCTCACATGCATATACATATACGTGTGTTGTCGCTAATTTTAGTCGAATTTTGCGATCCCATGCTGAAAAATCAATGCACGCTGTTTGGTGAGAAGGAACGGATCAGATATCAAATTGAAGTAAATCTCCCCCACGAAACAAAGAAGAAGAAGAAGAAGAAGAAGAAGAAGAAGAAGAAGAAGAAGAAGAAGAAGAAGAAGAAGAAGAAGGGGAAGAAGAAGAAACAAGGTAAATAGAAATAATAATAATAATATAATAATAATAATAATAATAATAATAATAATAATAATAATAATAATAATAATAATGATAATAATGATAATAATAATAATAATAATAATTATTATTATTATTATATTATTATTATTATATTATTATTATTATTATAACAATAACAATAATAATAATAATAATAAAATAATAATAATAATAATAATAATAATAATAATAATAATAATAAGAAGAAGAAGAAGAAGAAGAAGAAGAAGAAGTACAACAACAACAACATGTCAAGTAAGAATAAATTTCAAAGAAAAATTATCAATAAAAAATATAATGCTACCCGACCGAATTCTACAAATGCCTCGCCCCCCCCCCACCCACATAACAATAAATAAAGGTTAGCTCAATTTCTGATAATTTAATTTTTCAAATTTCAGTTTTTATTTGTTTATATTAATAGTTTATTATGTTTGTTTGATTGATGCTGTTGATATTTTTTTTATGTTTGTTTGTTTTTTGTTTGTGTTTTTTTGTTTATTATTGTAATCAGGTTTTCCCCCCACCCGCTCATCGACCCACTACTTTTTCCTTACAACATTCAATACCTAATAATGTATCAAGTTCTGATTCGACGGAGTATGAGGGATCACTGTCGTCACTATCATCATCATCATCATCATCATCATCATCATCATCCTCATCCTCATCATCATCATCCTCATTACCATCATCACCATCATCATCATCATCATCATCATCATTCATCATCATCATCATCATCATCATCATCCTTACCATCATCATCATCATCATCAAAATCCACCGCACAAAAGGCAACAAAAATATCATTTGCGGAATTTTTTCTTGAATGATGCAATTTGCCAATGAGATGAAAAGCAGAATGATAATGGTTTCAAATTTTGGCACGAGGCCAGCAGATTTGAGAGAGCTGGGTGGGAGGGGGTAAGTCGATTACATTGACCCCAGTGTTCAATTGGTACTTATTTTATCAACTCCGAAAGGATGAAAGGCAAAGTCGACATCGGCGGAATTTGAACTCAGAACTTCAACGCTATATTCCAGTTCTTTATTAATCTCCTGACAAAATTTAAAATGTTATCAGACACTATTATTTATTATAAAGAATTATTATTATTATTATTATTATTATTATTATTATTATTATTAACGAGGCATTAGCATGCCGAGCGAGAAATGCTTAGCGCTATTTCGTCTGCTTATCCCACTAATGTTGACTTTGCCCTTCATCCTTTCGGGGTCCATAAAGCAAGTACCAGTTGAGCACTGGGGTCGATGTATTCGACTTACCTCCTGATTGCCAAAATTTGAAAAATTTCATCATCATCATCAATATTATTATTATTATTATTATTATTATTATTATCATCAATATTATTATTATTATTATTATTATTATTATTATATTATTATCATCATTATTATTATTATTATTATTATTATTATTATTATTATTATATTATTATTATCATCATTATTATTATTATATTATTATTATTATATTATTATATATTATCATCATCAATATTATTATTATATATTATCATCAATATTATTATTATTATTCCATGTTTTACTTTTGCTTCGTATTTGTACAAGTTGACTCCAAGTCTCACCCAGAGACCTCAAGAGACAACAAGTTAGAAGTTCATGTTGGTGTTTTACCTAGTTTTACCTATTTGGTTTTGCACATAGTATTGTTCTAGAGAATGTTTAAGAAAGCATAAGAAAATTAGAATGTTTAAGAAAACATAAAATTTTATCATTATTATTATTATTATTATAATTATTATTATTATTATTATTATTATTATTATTATTATCATTATTATTATTATTATTATTATATTATTATTATTATTATTATTATTATTATTATTATTATTATTAATATTATTTCATCATCATCATTTTCATATGCATATACACTCAACAGATCAGGCTATTGGAAAAGAAAAGAATCCTAACATCGGGCTACAACAAGTAACCTTAGATGCCAAGAACCCTCCTAAGTATCCTAGCTGTCCCTAATAACACTGTTTTCTGGAACTGTACAAAACTGGGGTTTTTTTTGTCTATTTCAGATCTTTAGGGATAGTTCCCAATGCACCTATAACAATTGGAATACATTTTACCCGCACTTTCCATAGTCTCTGATACTCAATAGCTAGGTCCTGGTACTTTGCTATTTATTCTATACCTCTCGTATTAATTTTCTTATCATTTGGGACTGTAAAGTCAATTATCTGAGCACTTTCTATTCTCTTTATTTACTGCTACCAAATCAGGCCTTCTAGCATCTATTACTCTGTCAGTCCGAATGTTAAAGTCCCACAACGTCTTGTATTCTTAACTTTCTAGTACTTTACCAGGTTCATGTTCATACCATTTATCAGTATGTTCAAATCCTAGTTTTCTACATAGCTCCCATTGGATTGCTAGTATTATTAGTATTACTATTATTACTATTATTATTATTATTTTTCCTTCTTTCTTCAAATTTTCTTCCATTTCTCGCCGAGTGTTTTCTGTACAGAGAAGCTCATTGTATGCATTCCCAGATTACACACGCAAATTCACAGGTAAAATATGTATTTAAAAAAAAAATAAATAAATAAATTCATGAATGGATGTTGTTTTCACGGCAATAATGCTTTTCTCAGTACATGAGCCGTTCCTGTTAACACGATTTTTTGCACTTCCTGTAGGGATGGTAAGCCTGCAATCATTTTCAAATAGGTTTCAGTACCTTTTTTATCATTCCTAGAGATCCTACAATCACTGGTACTGTAGTTGCCTTGAGATGCCACATTTTTTCAATTTCTAATAATAATAATAATAATAATAATAATAATAATAATAATAATAATAATAATAATAATAATGATAATGATAATAATAATAATAATAATAATAATAATAATAATGGTTTCAAATTTTGGCATAGTAATTTTGGGGAAGGGGTTGAATCGATTACACCGACCCCGTCCCCCGACTGGTTCTTATTTTATCGACCCCGAAAGGATGAAAGGCAGAGTCGACCACGGCAGAATTTGAACTCAGAACATGAAAACAGACAAAATGCCGCAAAGCATTTCGATATCTTGTCATGCGATGTTTATTTTGATACGAGACCACCATGTAGCACACATATGGTTGTGATGCATGTGTCTGGTGTACCCTTATCAGACGGGTAATCGTGATGGGTATATTGGAATTCGCATATTTGTACCCCGGTGTCACTTTGATGTCATGAACTGCTGTCTCACTCACTGATGATGATGATGATGAGGAGGAGGAGGAGGAGGAGGAGGATTAGCCATGGAGCCAAAACCGCTTAATGTGGTATATATAAAATGCCTCGAAGCCACTATTGAAACACACAAAGAAGGCCAGCGTCATTAAAACTGAAAAGTGTGTAACGAAAGAAAAACTTAAACAAGAAATGGACAAAAAAAAAAAATAAAAGGAAAACGCACGGAAAGAAAAAAAATGTGCGGTCACTTGGCAAGAGATGTGGACGCCAAGACAGATACAGAGAACCGGTGGCTATGGACGAGGAGAAGTGACCTAAAGATAGAGACAGAAACACTCATATGCGCAGCTCAAGAACAAGCATCAAGGACGAACTATATGAAGTGCAGAATAGATAATACTACCGACAGCGACAAATGCAGAATGTGTGGTGAGGGGGATGAAACGGTATGGCACCTTTTTAGCGAATGCCCGAAATTGGCACAAGGCGAATACAAAAAACACCATGACAATGTAGCAAGAATTGGGAGCTCTGTGGAAATTACGGGAATTCTGTGGAAATCACGTGTGTGTGTGTCTGTGGAAAACATGTGTGTGTGTGTGTGTCTGTGGAAAACATGTGTGTGTGTGTGTGTTGCTTGTGTGTGTGTGTGTGTGTGTGTGTGTGTGTGTGTGTGTTGCTTATGTGTGTGTGTTTGTGTTGATGAAGTCCTTATGTTTGTGTTTCGATGTTGACGTAACTTTTGTTGCAGAAAGTCCTATGAATTTTATACTAATCTATGTAATTATATGATGCTGATGATGATGATAATGATGATGACGATGGTGACGAGGAGGAGGAGGAGTAGGTTGTGGTGGTGGTGGAGGAAGAGGTGAAGGAGGAGAAGGAGAAGGAAGAAGACGAAGAGAAGAAGGATGGCGATGATGTTGATAATTGACGTGATGTTTTCATTAGCTCTGGACTAGTCATTAAGTGCTAAATGACACCTTAATTATTGTAGAATAATTGTGGTAAGCAGCGTTTAGGCTGTCAGTTCGTTCCTTTCGTTAACATTTCATTCTCTGTAATAATAATAACAATAACAACAACAACAACAATAATAACAAGAACGATAATAATAACAATGATAACAACAACAACAGCAAACAACAACAACAACAGCAACAATAATAATAATAATAATAATAATAATAATGATAACGGCAATGATGATGATGGTAATAATAATGATAATAATAATAATAATAATAATAATAATAATAATAATATAACAATAATAATAATAATAATAATAATAATAATAATAATAATAATGATAATGATAATAATAATAATAATAATAATAATAATAATGGTTTCAAATTTTGGCATAGTAATTTTGGGGAAGGGGTTGAATCGATTACACCGACCCCGTCCCCCGACTGGTTCTTATTTTATCGACCCCGAAAGGATGAAAGGCAGAGTCGACCACGGCAGAATTTGAACTCAGAACATGAAAACAGACAAAATGCCGCAAAGCATTTCGATATCTTGTCATGCGATGTTTATTTTGATACGAGACCACCATGTAGCACACATATGGTTGTGATGCATGTGTCTGGTGTACCCTTATCAGACGGGTAATCGTGATGGGTATATTGGAATTCGCATATTTGTACCCCGGTGTCACTTTGATGTCATGAACTGCTGTCTCACTCACTGATGATGATGATGATGAGGAGGAGGAGGAGGAGGAGGAGGAGGATTAGCCATGGAGCCAAAACCGCTTAATGTGGTATATATAAAATGCCTCGAAGCCACTATTGAAACACACAAAGAAGGCCAGCGTCATTAAAACTGAAAAGTGTGTAACGAAAGAAAAACTTAAACAAGAAATGGACAAAAAAAAAAAAATAAAAGGAAAACGCACGGAAAGAAAAAAAATGTGCGGTCACTTGGCAAGAGATGTGGACGCCAAGACAGATACAGAGAACCGGTGGCTATGGACGAGGAGAAGTGACCTAAAGATAGAGACAGAAACACTCATATGCGCAGCTCAAGAACAAGCATCAAGGACGAACTATATGAAGTGCAGAATAGATAATACTACCGACAGCGACAAATGCAGAATGTGTGGTGAGGGGGATGAAACGGTATATGGCACCTTTTTAGCGAATGCCCGAAATTGGCACAAGGCGAATACAAAAAACACCATGACAATGTAGCAAGAATTGGGAGCTCTGTGGAAATTACGGGAATTCTGTGGAAATCACGTGTGTGTGTGTCTGTGGAAAACATGTGTGTGTGTGTGTGTCTGTGGAAAACATGTGTGTGTGTGTGTGTTGCTTGTGTGTGTGTGTGTGTGTGTGTGTGTGTGTGTTGCTTATGTGTGTGTGTTTGTGTTGATGAAGTCCTTATGTTTGTGTTTCGATGTTGACGTAACTTTTGTTGCAGAAAGTCCTATGAATTTTATACTAATCTATGTAATTATATGATGCTGATGATGATGATAATGATGATGACGATGGTGACGAGGAGGAGGAGGAGTAGGTTGTGGTGGTGGTGGAGGAAGAGGTGAAGGAGGAGAAGGAGAAGGAAGAAGACGAAGAGAAGAAGGATGGCGATGATGTTGATAATTGACGTGATGTTTTCATTAGCTCTGGACTAGTCATTAAGTGCTAAATGACACCTTAATTATTGTAGAATAATTGTGGTAAGCAGCGTTTAGGCTGTCAGTTCGTTCCTTTCGTTAACATTTCATTCTCTGTAATAATAATAACAATAACAACAACAACAACAATAATAACAAGAACGATAATAATAACAATGATAACAACAACAACAGCAAACAACAACAACAACAGCAACAATAATAATAATAATAATAATAATAATAATGATAACGGCAATGATGATGATGGTAATAATAATGATAATAATAATAATAATAATAATAATAATAATAATAATAACAATAATAATAATAATAATAATAATAATAATAATAATAACGGCAATGATGATGATGATGATGATGATGATGATGATTTCTTTATTAACAACAGAGGGTTTACATTAAGAAAATCATTATTGACAGTACAGGACAAAACAAAGATTGTGTGTGTGTGTGGTGTGTGTGGTGTGTGTGTGTGTGTGTGTGTGTGTGTGTGTGTGTGTGTGGTGTGTGTGTGTGTGTGTGAGGGTTTTGTGTGTAAACAAGATAAATATAATGGCAATAAAAATATTTTTAAAAATTCAACAATTCAGCGGTGGTGCCCCAGCATGGCCGCGGCCTTCGGGCTAAAACATTTTAAGGATTTAAGGAATTAAATAGGGAAGAGATGTTCGAGGACTACCCGTGGAAAAACCCCATAAAAACCATGGATGCCCTGACTTTTGGGACAGGTGTCTTTTCTTCTTTCCTTTTTACCATCTACAAATGTATGCTCAGGGCAGGCAGATTCATTCGAACCATTCTCACCACTTTCATCCACCTTTCAGCAAACTGGCAAGACAACACTTCCCTCTCTAACCTTATTTTTCTTTTCAAGTAAAACTTGAAAAAGTTGATCAGGGATTGGCCCCCTAAGCGAAAAGTATTGTCTTCTGATCCTTTAGTCTCGTCCACCATACAACCTCTTTCGTCATGGCCACCGATGATAATATGTGCTTACATACAAATTTACGAATGCGTGCGTACGCTTGTGTTGTATTTATATCTGTTCGCATGTAACAATATTTTTAACTGCCATTTTTTGACATGAGAAATTAGCTTAAATATAAATATACACAACTAATTTCGTACATGAAACGGAAGTCCGTTCCGCCACCGTCTTCCTTCACTGACGAAATCCGAATTCCATTTTTCTTGCCTAATTCTAAATAAAAATGATTCAGAAAGCATTCTTTTACATACAATTTTATATTTAAGAGATGATAAGTTAAGTACAATATTTACATTATTTACATTCGACGGATATTTGTTCTAATCTTGTTTGTTGTTAATACATTTCGGCTGATATACCCTCCAGCCTTCTTCAGGTGTCTTGGGGAGATTTCGAACCTGGGTTCTCATTCCTAAGTAGTTATTATTATT
>NW_021835694.1:0-2500 GCF_006345805.1 Octopus sinensis
GTGTGATATATATATATATATATATACATACATACATACATACAAATATACACACATATACGCATACATGTGTATATACGTGTATACACATACATTGCTTAAGTTCAGAATGGATACCACAAGGCATTTCATTAAACGCCCCGATTTCTTGGCAATTTTATTCCCGATGTGCATATAGTTTACCGTTACACACATACACACGCACTCATATGGACAAACACCCCACCCAACCACTCACAAATATGTGTGTGTGTGCGTGTGTGTATAGATACATAGATAACACATATGTATGTATGCATATATATATGAATATGTGTATATATAATAATATATATTATATATATATATATTATATAACACGTTATTATATATATATATATATATATATATATAATTATATAATATATCTGAGACTCCATTCGGTCATGACTAACAATGGGATTGCGCCTAGGAAGTTACCCTCCCAGGCACAAGTCTGGGCAAGGTTGTTTATGAGAGACCAGCAGTTGCTCATGCATACCGGCGCCCCCTCTCCACGCCACCAGTGTTACCCAAGGGAAAGGCAACGGCCGATACAGCTTGCCATCTGTGACGTCGTAACTCATTTCTACAGCTGAGTGAAATGGAGCAATGTGAAATATAGTACCTTGCTTAAGAACACAACGCATTGCTCGGTCCGGGATCCGAACTCACAACCTCACGATCGTAAGCTCGACACTCTAACCACTGAACCATGCGCATTCACAATATATATATATATGTGTGTGTGTGTGTGTGTGTGTGTGTGTGTGTGTGTGTGTGTGTGTATGTATGAGAGATAGTGAGAAAGAGACAGAGAGAGTGTGCGGGGTATATGCATGAGTGAGTAAGTGAGTGATTGAGGGAGGGAGGGAGGGATGGAGTGAGTGAGTGAAACAACATGAAAGAAAGGGTATTCACAACTAGCAGCTCTGGAATCATCTACTATCACCTAAAACTTTCTAAAGGTGAAAGGCTAAAACCACCCAGACTCACGCAGCAGCAACAATTACAACTTCAGAACCTCTCCATCCTACTCTCTAAAATGAAACTGTCTCATAAATAATGTTGTCTATAGTGCAGCTGTAACTTCGAACACTACTCCTCTTACTACATCAACATATATAGGATCAACAATAAGCCAATTCAAAATGCGATAAAAGTAACATGCACATACTTTCCGTAACCCAAAAACTGAAGTGGCACTCCACTATCCAAACTTATATAGACAGTAAAATCAGAGAACGACCCATTTAGAATCAATTGGAAAATATTGTCAAACGAACAACCATACGAAAGAAAACAACAAACCCTGCCAAATTTGTGCTAATGAATCCTACCACATTCCCATATTTAGGAATCAGATATTTAACCGAAACTCTAAATTAGTCTTTTCTTGCATACATAAAATCTTCAAAATGCTAAGATATTTCAAACCATTAGTCCTTTCTATCTCCTTTACTTCTTATTCCCCACCACACCATCACCATAAACAATCTTCATAATGTATATGAGCACTAATATCATGGCTTTCCACTAGTAAGTCCAATATGCATACGCATAATTCTGTGTGGGGGGTGGGTGCGTGTGTGATTATATTCTGTACAACAGAATATATTTACAGGCTTTAATCAGCAGATATATACACAGATATATATACACTTCGTCTGTATATACAATATCTTATGAATCGTAAAGAAAATTATCAACCGAACAGCCAGACAGACAGGCAGATAGATAGATAGATAGATAGATAGATAGATAGATAGATAGATAGATAGATAGATAGATAGATAGATAGATAGATAGATAGATAGATAGATAGATAGATAGATGGATGGATGGATGGATACATACATACATACATACATAGACTGAGACACAGAGAAATAAATAGATTTCGGGAGAAGCATAAATGTCACAACATCTTATTTTCGAGCAATCTTGTTTCTTATTTCAAAACAGACCAAATGGCGCAATCTTACTTTAAATAAGCACATGCCTAGACCGCTTTGCTGGATCTCACTTTCTTTTTCTATCTTTTACTCTTTCTCTCTCTCTCTCTCTCTCTCTCTCTCTCTCTCTCTCTCTCTCTCTCTCTCTCTCTCTGATCTCTCTCTCTTTCTACCTCTCTACCCCTCTCTCTGATCTTTCACTCTTTCTCACTCTCTGCTTCTCTCTCTCATCTTTCACTCTTTCTCACACTCTACCCCTCTCTCTGATCTTTCACTCTTTCTCACTCTCTGCTTCTCTCTCTCATCTTTCACTCTTTCTCACACTCTACCCCTCTCTCTGATCTTTCACTCTTTCTTCTTCTCTACCTCTCTCTCTTATCCTTCACTATTTCTCATTCTCTGTCTTTCGTTCTTTCGCACTTTCTCTCTGTCTTTCTCCCGCTCTCTCTCCCTCCTTGCCTCTGTGCATATGTACATGTGTCTATATATGTATGTATCTAAGTATCTGTCTGTGCAGTCCTGTCTCT
>NW_021835694.1:7500-20000 GCF_006345805.1 Octopus sinensis
CATATATAGTGAGTTTTTTTTTAGATATGCACTACAATCGACGTTTTCCCTCCCATTTCGGGAACTTAAGGTTTTCGCTGTCTGCTTTCTTCACAGCTATTTACCTGTTATCTTTTGCTCTTGGTTTGTATAATCATAATCTTTGAAATGTAAGAAATGTAAGAGTCAAGCTTACGCGAGAGGCGACACTTTTTATCAATATTAAACATCAGTGACAAGTTTTGGAGGAAACTTTGTCATATATAACCACTCTGTTTTATGAAAGGAATGAGTAGATTTGCTACCAAAACAAAAAAAGTGTGCAGTGAAATAATCTGCTTGGAAGATTCATCTCGAAAGAGCTATAGCTTCGGAAAGAGTTGTACTTTCAGTTACAAAGGCACATGCGTGACTGTATAGTAAGAAGCTTGCTTCCCAACCACATGGTTTAGGGTTCAGTCTCACTGCATGATACATTGAACAATAGCCTCGGGCCTACCAAAGCCTTGTGAGTGGATTTGGTAGAGGGAAACTGAAAGAAGCCTATCGTATATATGTGTGTATCTATGTGTCTTCACCACCACTCGACAACCGATGTTGGTGTGTTTAAGTCCTCGAAACTTAACGGTTCGGCAAAAAGAAACCGAATAGGAAGCAGGTTCAAGATAAATAAGTACTGGGGTCGATTCGTTCGACTAAAATTCTCCAAGGCGTTGCCCCAGCATGTAAAAGATAAAATATAAAGAATATTTTACCAGGTCTGTTTGAGACAGTCAACGTCTGCGACAAAGGAAGCTTGCACTTTTACCAAACAGTAATTCCAGCAACTATGAATGAAGAATCGAGCCAAATACCTTTCCGTAATTAAGTCATTCAATTGTAATTGTAATGTTTCAGTTGTTTATTTTTTTCGTTTTGACTTCAGACAGCACAAGTTAATTAAGAGTTATACTGTATCCACCCTCATACACACACACACTCTCTCTCTCTCTCTCTCTCTCTCTCTCTCTCTCTCTCTCTCTCTCTCTCTCTTCTTTCTTCCTACTCACACAGGAATTAGCTGTGACGGCTTCTTTAAAGGTTATTAATCTCTCTATATATAAAGCTGAAGTTGTCTGTGTATAGCAGGTTTGGTAGCCTTCAACTAACACTATCTCCTCCGAGACCCTGCGGCGCAAGTTGACCAAAATTTCAGAGTATGATAGAAGAAGGCTTGGTCTTCCTTGTGCAGAAGAAAAATTTCAAATCGGACCATGTTAACACCAAAAATTATTTACATCAAAAATATCTTTCAACTTTTCTTTGTTCCTTATCGCATAACTTGTTGTCAGCTGGGCATGCTATATCTATGATCCAGCTTAGTTTGTTTTCTTTCTCAATTAAGACTATGACTGGCTTCCTATTCTCTATCTCATGGTCGCTATTATTATTATTATTATTATTATTATTGTTATTATTATATGTTTCACGTTTGCTTTGTACTGATACAAGTTGGTTCCAAGTCTCACCCAAAGACCTCAAGAGACAACAACTTAGAAGTGTCATATATTTGGTTTTGCACATAGTATTGTTCTAGAGAATGTTTAAGAAAACATAAAATTATTATTCCAGTTCTTTATTCAAGAGATGAGGAATTATGTACATTATTTACATTATTTAGATTTGACGGATATTTGTCCTTATCTTTGTTGTTAACACAGCGTTTCGGCTAATATACCCTCCAGCCTTCAGGTGTCATGGGGAAATTTCGAACCTGGATTCTCATTCCTAAGGTATTTTTCGATGCTGTTGTTGTTGTTATTATTATTATTATTATTATTATTATTTTATTATTATTATTATATTATTATTATTATCATTATTATTATTATTATTATTATTATTATTATTATTATTATTATTATTATTATTATTATCAATCATTATAATCATCATCAATATCATTATCATCATAATCGACTGCGTTATTATCATTGTAACATTCCTTGCCCTCATTATCTCTGCAGTATGTTGCTTTAGCTTGACTACACCATTCATACATAACAACACACCATTCACAATTTTTTATTATTATTGAAAGTGGTTTCAATGGCTGAATTAGAAGCAGACGATAAGTCTCCAATAGCTTTTCTTTTAAAAAAAATTATTTAGAAACAAGAAAATTAGATGTACAAATTGAAGGAAAATTATAAATTATACTATTAAACATGTTTACAGATTCAACAAATAAATTGAGAATTCCGAGATTGCTTCCAAATTTCTTGATTAACTCGGAAGAATTATCTATGGACAAATTTAAACGAGATTTCTTTTTTATAAATTGAGAAATATTATTTAAATCTGAGCTGAATAGGAGAAACATAATTGAAATATGATTTAACTTGTCTGTCTGTCTATTCAACCATCTTTCTCTTAAGTATGCAGTATCAATTGATCTCTCTATCTCCCTCTCTGATATATATATATATATATATATATATATATATATATATATATATATATATATATATATATATATATATATATATTATATACAGAGAGACAGACAGACAGACAGACAGACAACAAACAGACAAAGGATAGCAAGAAAGAAGGATTTTGAATAGATACATACATACGTACATATACGTTATATATATATATATATATATATATATATATGTAGTATGCATGTTTGTATGTATGTTTGTGTATATACATATATATATATATATATATATATATATATGTTGTTCTTAATGAAGGTTATCCATTGGAAGTGCTCTTCACTGTGCAGTAATCTGGTGGAAATGAATGAACTAGATACGTGGCAATCCGTATTAGTTGCAGTTCTTATTAGTATTCACATGAAACTCCCTCTACTGTATGATCCAGTGAACTTCTATACAACTGGTATAAGACTAGTCGATGATTCGTTTGACATGATCGAATGACCTTACGAATCGCATATACAACTTATCATCATAGGTTATCGAACGCAGAAACGTGTGTAACGAATGATATGAAGGAATACTAAAGTCATTCTTCAAGTTGTGGAGGCACATGGCCTAGTGGTTAGAGCAGCGAACTCGCGGTCGAAGGATCACGGGTTCGAATCTCAGACCGGGCGATGTGTGAGTTTGTGAGCGAAACACCTAAGTTCCACGCGGCTCCGACAGAAGGTAATGGCGAACTTCTGTTGACTCTTTCGCCATGACTTTCTCTCACTCTTTCCTCCTGCATCTTGCAGCTCACATGCGACGGACCGGCGTCCTGTCCAGGTGGGGAACCTATACGCCACGGAAACCGGAAAACCGAGCCTTATGAGCCAGGCATGGCTCGACAAGGAACAAACAAAAACAAAATTCTTCAAGTCGTTCTCTCATAATAAATCAGCACCACAATCACAACCACCACCATCATAACAACTAACTGCAAAACCATAAATACTACCACCACAGCTATCACAACCACCATCACAACCATCAATAGAAAAATGATATTGGCAACCACCAGGTTACAGAACCACACCAGATATCATGCACACACACACATACACATACAAAATGCATACACACACATAATAAAGCACACACGTATAAACATACACACACAAATATCTACTTGGTCACAGAGCTAACATGAGGCGAAAGGACGACTATTTTATATAAATAATACATTTCTAAATCTCTCAGAGAGATTTATACAGTAGCAGCACGATAAAGTGATGGTATGTTGTCAATTTAATGACACAGTCCCATGAAAGGGAAGAATGCTAGTGTTATTTAGCCCTAGGAAACACCGTTTCCTGTTGGCTTTGACACATTTCCTGTGTTCTTATGTTTTTAAATGGGAGATAACTGTTTTATATGTTACTCTATTGGTTGCCCTTGAGGCAAATGCATGAACCCATTAAAGCCTGTTACTTATTCTATCGGTCTCTTTTGCCGAACTTACAAGTTACGGTTACGTAAACACACCAACACCGGTTGTCAGGTAGTGATGGGAGAGAAACACAGACATAGACACACACATTCATACACACCCACATTCATACACACACACACATACAAAAATATATACATACATACAAAAGCATACACACATATACAAAAGCACACGCGTATAAACATACATATACGTACACACACACACTCATACACACACATACATACAAAACACATACATACACATACTCATACACACACACATGCAAAACACATACACACACACACTCATACACACACAGATACAAAAAACATGCACACACATACAAAAGCACACACGTATAAACATATATACACACACTCATACACACACACACACACACACACACACACACACACACACACACACACACACACACACACACAACGTAATAGCAAGTTTGTGTGCTGGCAGAATCGTTAGCTCCCCGTGCAAAATGTTTAGCTGCTGCAAAAGCGACAACAACAACAACACCAACAGCGTTATCATGAAGTTATCAGCCATTTAACGTTCATGGCTGACATCAAAGGTTGTTTCTGAAAAGACGAAGGGACTGGATTTCTTCGAAATTGTCCGTTGGAATGGTCATTGTTCAATGCTTAGTTGAATTCTTCATTGTGAGGATGCGGCAAAGCCGTCATCCTGCTCTGTTCTTCGAGACTTCGTTGCAGAGTTCTGCATAATGGATGAGGCTTGTCAATAAATCTTACGACATGTCAACGTCAACCTTGGGTAACAACAACAACAGTAACAGCATCGTAAACTACAACAGCAGGCGTGGCTGTGCGGTAAGGAGTTTGCTTCCCAACCACATGGTTTTCGGTTCAGTCCCGCTGCGTGGCACCTTGGGTAAGTATCTTCTACTATAGTCTCCAGCTGACCAAGGCCTTGTGAGTAGATTTGGTAGATGGAAACTGAAAGAAGCCCCTTGTGCGGTGTATATATGTGTGTGTGTGTGTGTCTTTGTGTCTGTATTTGTCCCCCATCGCTGCCTGACAACCGGTGTTGGTGTGTTTACGTATCCGTAACGTGGAAGTTCGGCAAAAGAGACCGATAGAATAAGTAACAGGCTTTAAGGGGGGAAAATAAGTAGAGGAGTCGATTCGTTGGACAAAATTTTTCAAGGCGGGGCCCCAGCCTGGTCGCAGTCTAATTACTGAAGCAAGAAAAAGATAAAAGACAAAAACAACATCAACACCAGTATTTACCTCAGGGGCAACCAATAGAATAACATGTAAAACCATTATATTTGTCCTCATCTTGTTTGTTGTTAACACAACGTTTCAGTTGATATACCCTCCAGCCTTCATCAGGTGTCTTGGGGAAATTTCGAACCTGGTTCTCATTCCTAAGGTATTTATTCGATGTTGTTGTTGTTATTATTATTAAGGTCATTGCCTGGAATCGAACTCGGAATCTTGGGGTTAGTAACCCGCGCCCTTATCCACTACGCCATATGCCGTAGGCAATTATGGAGTAAATTTTAGGGTTTATAAATCTATTATTTTCCTATCCTTCCATAAATATAGAACTGTATAAAACAGTTGTCCTTTCGCCTCATGTCAGCTATGGTCAAGTAGATATTTGTGGTCAAAGCCTTCCCAGCTACGACCATCCCGTCTTTCTAGCTTCCCAGTTTAACTAACTGGCATTCCGTCGCTTACGACGATGGGGGCTCCAGATGATCCGGTCAACGGAACAGCCAGCTCGTGGACGTAATGAACAACTGGCTGAGTATTCCACAGACATGTGTACCCTTAATGTCGTTCTCAGGAGGATTCAGCGTGATAGAGAATGTGGGAAGGCTGGCCCCTTTGAATTACAGGTACAACTCACATTAGCCTGCTGAGAGATCTGGAGCAACGTAGATTAAAGTGTGTTGCTCAAGGACACAGCGCACCGCCGCAAATCGAACTCATGACCTTACTATCGTGAGCCGAACACCTTAACCACTAAGCTGCGCGGCTTCACTTTTCCCAGAATATTTTTACCATGAATATCGTTATAATCAGCGCCACCACCAACACCACAACAACAACCACCACCACCACAACCATCGCAACAACAACAACCACCACCACCACAACCACAGCAACAGCAACAACAGCAACCACAACCTCAACCACTGCAACTACCGCCACCATCACAACCACCGCAACTACCAACACCACCATAACTACCGCAATTACCACCACCACCACCACAACACCGCAACAACAACAACCACCACTACAGCCACCTCAACTACCACCACAGCAACAACAGCAACCACCTAAACCACCGCAACTACCGCCACCATCACAACCACCGCAACTACCAACACCACCACAACCACCGCAATTACCACCACCACCACAACCACCGCAACAACAACAACCACCACCACAGCCACCTCAACTACCACCGCAGCAACAACAGCAACCACCTAAACCACCGCAACTACCACCACCGCCGCAACCACTGCAACTTCCAGCGCAACAACAACAACCACCACCACAATCACCATCATATCTAGGATTTCATCACCTGCACAGCTCCCCTCTGCACCACCTCCGCTAAACGTAGATCAACACTCATCCACACAAGTGCCGCTTAGAATATTGATAATTATCATCGCCAGCATTTTTTAACACCACTGCCACCACCATCACAATTGTCATAACTATCCTCGTCATTACACATCACCACTAATGGTTACGATGGCCAACAACACCGTGCCCACCACTAGCGACACCCTTACCAAAAATCCAGCAACACCTTCTACTCTACAGCACCAGCATCGCAACCATCACAATCACCACTACCACAACTACCATCACAACCACAACCACCAGCACCACAACCACCAACACCACATCCACCAACACCACAACCACCAACACCACATCCACCAACACCACAACCACCACAGCCACCAGCTATTATATCAATACCATGTGATTCTGCATTTGCACCAAGTTCTTCTAGACGGCTGAGAGAACTGAGGGTGTGGGCATTGAAAGTGCTGAGTATCGTATGATTTTTACAGCTGAGGAGGTGTTTGTTTGGTGTTGTTTGATTGGGAGCTGACTCTTCTCCATCAGGTGATACCCGTCTGTTAAGATTGGGGGCATCACCGTCAATGGATGCCCTTGGAGGTGCAACGTGATCAGAGACAGGACCCGGCAAAGCAGGGGCTGGACCTACATCCGCAGGTATACCATTAGGTCTGGTTCCCTGGGGAAGAGGAACCCTGGTGCAGTTATTTGTAAATTCCATAGTCTTTTCAAATGGCTAATAATGTGTGCACGCGTCACTACTACACACTCTTCTGGAAGCCATCTACTCGCAATACCAGAGGGTGCACACTCTCCTACCCTGATGGAATCTCCAGGGATACAGGCATCCAGCAACAGGACCTCCTTAATGCTATGATGGACCGTGAAGTCTGGCGTAGCATGGTAAATTCCATTGTCTCGACCACGGTCGAACAATGATGATGATGACAGCCACCAGCACTACAACCACCACAGTCACAATAATCACAACCACCACCACCATAACAAATAACTCCAACACCATAAATACTACCCCACAGCCATCACACCCACCATCACCACCATCACCATCAATACAAAAATGGTATTAGCAACCGCCGGGTTACAGAACCACACCAGATCTCATGCACACACACACGCGCGCGTACAAATTACATACACATGCAAAAGCACATACGTATAAACATACATACACACACATATAAAAATCATACACGCACACACACATACAAAAGAACACACCTATTAACACACCTGTACACACACATACAAAAAACACACACACATTCAAAAATACACACATATAAACATACATATTCACACATACTCTCTTTTCTCATTTTACTTGTTTCAGTCATTTGACTGCGGCCATGCTGGAGCACCACCTTTAATCGAGCAACTCGACCCCGGGACTTATTCTTTGTAAGCCCAGTACTTATTCTATCGGTCTCTTTTTGCCGAACCGCTAAGTGACGGGAACATAAACACACCAGCATCGGTTGTCAAGCAATGCTAGGGGGACAAACACAGACACACAAACACACACAAACATACATATATATATACATATATACGACGGGCTTCTTTCAGTTTCCGCCTACCAAATCCACTCACAAGGCTTTGTTCGGCCCGAGGCTATAGTAGAAGACACTTGCCCAAGGTGCCACGCACTGGGACTGAACCCGGAACCATGTGGTTGGTAAACAAGCTACTTACCACGCACAGCCACTCCTGCATACAAAAGCACGCATACAAAAGCACACACGTACAAAAAATATACACACATACATACAAAAGCACACACACATATAAACATACTTATAAACACATACACACACATAAACACATACAAAAACATACACACATACAAAAGCACGCACGTATAAACATATATATATATACACATACACACACATACAAAAGATATATTCACACGCATACAAAACCACACCCGTATAAACATACACATACACACATACACACACATACAAAAGCACACATGTATAAACATACATATATATACATACATACACACGGGCGCAATACAAATACACTCAGATAAACATACGCACACATACACACACGCATATTAACAATCGGATTTACGAAAGACACACACATATAAACATACATACATAAGCACACACACACACACACACACACAATCACACAGACACACAAATACAAACATACATAAACAGAGATAAACATGCACACACATACGTACACACATATATACACACATGCCTACTAACAATCACACACTGAGGCACACATACAAACACACGCACATAAACATACACACAGATATGCACACGCCGGCATACATATGCATATTAATACACACACAAAGGCATGCATACATAAACATACACACATACCTACGGTACTCCGTCGGTTACGACGACGAGGGTTCCAGTTGATCCGATCAACGGAACAGCCTGTTCGTGAAATTAACGTGCAAGTGGCTGAGCACTCCACAGACACGTCTACCCTTAACGTACTGCTCAGGGAGATTCAGCGATGACACAGTGTGTGACAAGGCTGGCCCTTTGAAATACAGGGACAAAAGAAACAGGAAGAAAGAGTGAGAGAAACTTGTGGTGAATCACCCGCTGCCGGAGCCTCGTGGAGCTTTAGGTGTTTTCGCTCAATAAACACTCAAAACGCCTGGTCTGGGAATCGAAATTTTGTGATCCTATGACCGCGAGCCCGCTGCCCTAATCACTGGGCCATTGTGCCTCCATAAGGAGCATTCCGTCGGTTACGATGACGAGGGTCCCTGTTGATCCGATCAACGGAACAGCCTGCTCGTGAAATTAACGTGCAAATAGCTGAGCACCCCACAGACACGTGTACCCTTAACGTAGTTCTCGGGAAGATTCAGCGTAACACAGAATGTGACAAGGTTGGTCCCTTTGAAATACAGGTACAACAGAAACAAGAAGAAAGAGTGAGTGGTGAAAGACTACAGCAGGGTTCAACACCACCCCCTGCTTGAGCCTCGTGGAGCTTTAGGTGTTTTCGCTCAATAAACACTCAACGCCCGGTCTGGGAATCGAAATTGTGATCCTATGACCGCGAGTTCGCTGCCCTAACCACTGGGCCATTGCGCTGCCACTCACACATACATATACACTCACACATACACACACAGCAACACCGCCACCGCCGCCTCCTCCGCCAATCGCTGGACTATTATAGCCACACGTAATCACCGGCAAAATTTACACCGTTAGAAAACAAGGAAAAAAAAACGAAGAAGAAAACTAAAGAATATAAAGTCTTCTCCCTACAAACACACACACCACACACACACACACACACACACACACACACACACACACACATACACACACACACACGCACACACACAACGAAACAAATCCTTCTTCCCCTCCACTTTCTGCCAGTATGCTCAGTGAGAGAAACTATTTCTTTCGATAATTACGAATTGTCTGGATGACTGACGATGAAGCTAGGCAAATGGGAAGCGTCAGGAATAGGGATGTGTGCGGGGCCCCTTATCTTCGTTGCGTCATCTAATAAATATTTAACACCTCTTTTCTCCCATTTCATGGCCTGCCCTTGGTGCTGCCGTTGTTACTGTTGTTGTTGTTGTCCTGGATTTGATGGGTGATTAACTAGCAGATGTCAATAGTGGTGGTGGTGGTGGTGGTGTTAATGATGATGAGGAGGACGGTGGTAGTGGTGTTAGTGGTGATGATAATGATGGTAATGAATATGATTATGATGATGATGATGATGGTAGTGGTGGTGGTGGTGGTTGTGGTTGTGGTGATGGTGGTGGTGGTGGTGGTGGAGTTGGTGGTGGAGGTGGTGGTGGAGGTGGTGGTGACAATGATGATAATAATGATGATGATGATGATGATGATGATGATGGTAGTGATGGTGGTGGTGGAGGTGGTGGTGACAATGATGATAATAATAATGATGATGATGATGATGATGATGGTGGTGGTGGTGTTAATGATGATGAGGAGGACGGAGGTAGTGGTGTTAGTGGTGATGATGATGATGATGGTAGTTGTAGTGGTGGTGGTGGTGGTGGTGGTGGTGGTGATGATAATGATGATGATGGTGCTGGTGCTGCTGCCGATGTTAATGATGATGAGGAGGACGGTGGTGGTGGTGCTGGTGGTGTTGTCAGTGGTGGTAGTAATGATGATGAAGCTGATGGTGATGATGATGACGATGAAGGTGGTGATGATGATGATGATGGTGGTGGTGGTGGCTGTCGTCTTCGTCGTTGTGGTGATGATGAGGATAATGACGATGGTGATGATGATGGTGATGGTAGTGGTGGCGGCGGTGGCGATGGTGACGTTGACATTTCATTCATTTCTGTTTGCTTTGGTGTCTTCTGCTTTCTTTCTTGTTCTCTGGATTGATGGCTAGACGTGGAGGATGATGATGATGATGATGATGAAGATGATGATGATGATGAGGAGGAGGAGGAGGAGGAGGAGGAGATGGATGACCTTACTGATGTTGGTGGTGTCATTCTATGTCCTACCACGCCGCCGTCTCCCTCTTCGTACACATTACATACACGCGGGCATACATACAAGCATACACACACACATACACACATATAAAGACACGCATATGTATTTCTTCCTCCTCCTTTTCGGCCTCTCGCTCATTTTCTTACTCCTCCCCCTCCCCCCCCGCCTCTTTTCCTCCTCATCCTCATCTTTCTTCGTCTCTTTTCCCCATCATCCTCTGTCTCTTTTCCTCCTCATCCTCATCCTCCTACGCCTCTTTTCCTCCTCATCCTTCTCCTCCTCTATCTCTCTTCCTCCTCTTCATCTGTCTCTTTTCCTCCTCCTCCTCCTCACCCTCCGTCTCTTTTCCTCCTCATCCTCATCTTCCTCCGTCTCTTTTCCCCATCATCCTCTGTCTCTTTTCCTTCTCATCCACATCCTCCTACGCCTCTTTTCCTCCTCATCCTTCTCCTCCTCTGTCTCTCTTCCTCCTCTTTATCTGTCTCTTTTCCTCCTCCTCCTCCTCCTCCTCCTCCTCCTCCTCCTCCGTCTCTTTTCCTCCTCATCCTCATCTTCCTCCGTCTCTTTTCCCCCTCATCCTCTGTCTCTTTTCCTCCTCATCCTCATCTTCCTCCGTCTCTTTTCCCCCTCATCCTCTGTCTCTTTTCCTCCTCATCCTTCTCCTCCTCTGTCTCTCTTCCTCCCCTTCATCTGTATCTTTTCCTCCTCCTCCCCCTCCGTCTCTTTTCCTCCTCCTCCTCTGTCTCTTTTCTTCCTTCTTCGCCTCCACTACAGTTTAATACTTGCTTGTTCTCATCGTTGTTTCTTTGTTATTTTCCTTTTGTTTTTGGTGATTTTGTAATTCATTGCGTTTTCTTTTATATTTCGTTTTTTTTTTCCTAATCTTTTATTTATTTCTGCGGTTGTCTTGCTTTTGTTGATATATTTATATACATACATACACGCGTACACACATGCAGACATACACACATACATACACACACATATATATATGCGTGTATGTATGAATGTATATGGAGTGTATGTATGTATGTATATAAGAATGAATTATATATATATGTATGTATGTATGTGTGTGTGTGTATGTGTATATATATATATATGTATGTATGTATGTATGTATGTATGTATGTATGTATGTATGTATGTATGTATGTGTTTGTGAAATGCGTGGGGAGCATGTAGATATATGTATATGTGTGTGTGTGTGTGTGTATATATATATATTATATATATATTATAATATATATATATATATATATATATGGGTGTTGTTTATATATATATTGTTCTTTGCCTTCATTTGACTAAGTGGGTTTTCTGTTAATGATTCTAGCGCGGCGCAAACGACCGTGAAACACAGAAGCAGATTTAATCGCTTCGGAAAACACAACAGAACGTTTTGTTTTTGTGTCTTGTTTTTGTTTTGTTTTTTTTTAATCAAAAATAAAACAAATGAAATCTCAAAAACCAAAAACAAAGAAATAAT
>NW_021835694.1:25000-32500 GCF_006345805.1 Octopus sinensis
CTCTGTGTTTGAATGTTATTTTTTAAAATACCACTTATCCAGTATGCTGTTGAATGTGTCTTCATCATATTTTTACGTTACCTGCTTAGAATTTTACCTGAAGACGGTAAATTCATGATATAATCTATGAATCTATTAATAAAGTCCTACAGAAACAGTTGTAAAATTGAAACCCCATCTATGTTCTTTTGTGTACCTACGCCTCACTTAGAATCAGCCCAGAGTCAGATCTACAGTATAAACCGGATTCGGTACTTACATACCTACAGAATCCCATCAATACATGATTCTTTCATGGTTGTTTTACTTTACTGCAAACCCTTTATTATTCTACCTACCCATCTCTGGCTCCCTACGTTTTGATGCGCCTAGAGTCTAATAAATCCTATAACTATTCTAATTACCTATATATATATATATATATATATATATATATATATATTATATATATATATTATAATTGGTGGTTGTGTCCTCCTTATGTAGAGTTTGACCACCTCTTGTACCTTAGCACTATCATGGCATCTGATGTGGCTTTTTAAACCAGACAATATTCTGAAAAGACACCCACATAGATTGTGCCTCTGATTTGGACCACCAAGACCTACAGATAAGTTCTGCTCTTTGTGGATCCTAAAATGTTTTTTGAAGCCTCCGTTGGATTTGCAAACCTTCTGGCATACACTGCATTCAAAGCTGTTCACAGATAAATATAGGCAGAATAGTTGGCAGAGGTTCGTTTTCCATGCGTTCTTCATGAAATTTTGCATACATGTTAAACTAACATCCAGTTCAATTATAGGGTAATTGGATTTCAATAAAAATCTATAATAAATTTATCTGCATGAAATGGTGAAGAGTATTCTGTCTAATGAGAGTCCGATTTTAATGAATGCATTTCACTCCAAATGTATTACACGCGCTGCTAATAGTTTCATGTACATGATAAGTACGTTTATCAGGCGCTGATATTTTTATGAAACCAACAAGTTTTAAAATATATACAGGAATGGCTGCGAAGTAAGTAGCTTGCTTACCGGCCACATTGTTCTGGGTTCAGTTCTACTGCGTGGCACCTAGAGCAAGTGTCTTCTACTATAGCCTCAGGCCGACCAAAGCATTGTGAGTGGATTTGGCAGACAGAAACTGAAAGAAGCCTGTCGTATATATATACATGTATACATATACACGTATATATATACGTATATATTATATATATATATATAATATATATATATATATATATACATACATATATATATACATATATATGTATATATATATATATATATATATATATATATAATATATATATATATACATACATATATATATATATATATATATATATATATATATATATATATATATATATATATATATATATAATATATATATATAATATAATTGGTGGTTGTGTCCTCCTTATGTAGAGTTTGACCACCTCTTGTACCTTAGCACTATCATGGCATCTGATGTGGCTTTTTAAACCAGACAATATTCTGAAAAGACACCCACATAGATTGTGCCTCTGATTTGGACCACCAAGACCTACAGATAAGTTCTGCTCTTTGTGGATCCTAAAATGTCTTTTGAAGCCTCCGTTGGATTTGCAAACCTTCTGGCATACACTGCATTCAAAGCTGTTCACAGATAAAAATATAGGCAGAATAGTTGGCAGAGGTTCGTTTTCCATGCGTTCTTCATGAAACTTTGCATACATGTTAAACTAACGTCCAGTTCAATTATAGGGTAATTGGATTACAATAAAAATCTATAATAAATTTATCTGCATGAAATGGTGAAGAGTATTCTGTCTAATGAGAGTCCGATTTTAATGAATGCATTTCACTCCACATGTATTACACGGGCTGCTAATAGTTTCATGTACATGATAAGTACGTTTATCAGGCGCTGATATTTTTATGAAACCAACAAGTTTTAAAATATATACAGGAACGGCTGCGAAGTAAGTAGCTTGCTTACCGGCCACATTGTTCTGGGTTCAGTTCTACTGCGTGGCACCTAGAGCAAGTGTCTTCTACTATAGCCTCAGGCCGACCAAAGCATTGTGAGTGGATTTGGCAGACAGAAACTGAAAGAAGCCTGTCGTATATATATACATGTATATATATACGTATATATATACGTATATATATATTATAATATATATATATATATACATACATATATATATACATATATATGTATATATATATATATATATATATATATATATATATATAATATATATACATACATATATATGTATATATATATATATATATATATACATATATATATATATATATATATATATATATATATATATATATATATATATATATATATATATTATATATATATATATATATAATATATATATATATAATTGGTGGTTGTGTCCTCCTTATGTAGAGTTTGACCACCTCTTGTACCTTAGCACTATCATGGCATCTGATGTGGCTTTTTAAACCAGACAATATTCTGAAAAGACACCCACATAGATTGTGCCTCTGATTTGGACCACCAAGACCTACAGATAAGTTCTGCTCTTTGTGGATCCTAAAATGTCTTTTGAAGCCTCCGTTGGATTTGCAAACCTTCTGGCATACCCTGCATTCAAAGCTGTTCACAGATAAAAATATAGGCAGAATAGTTGGCAGAGGTTCGTTTTCCATGCGTTCTTCATGAAACTTTGCATACATGTTAAACTAACGCCCAGTTCAATTATAGGGTAATTGGATTTCAATAAAAATCTATAATGAATTTATCTGCATGAAATGGTGAACAAGAGTTATCTCCTGCAAGAAAGAAAAAAGAAGCATCTCTCCTGAAAAAAAATCCCGTAAACCAAAAAAATAATCCAGACCACATTGTTGGATTAAGTATCAATTTCATCTAATTCATATTTTATTTATTATTCTATTTTATCTTTCACTTAGGCCCACATCTTAGTTAAAGTTGCGATCGTCATTTGGTTTGTTTACATTTTCAATAACTGTTCTCGATATAATAATTTTCCAGATACTCTATCTTCTAATTAGCCTTAAGATTAAATTAAATAACGTTTAATATTGATACCGTCAAATTAGCCTTAGGATTAAATTAAATAACGTTTAATATTGTTTAATATTGTTAATAATTATTGTTAATTAGCCTTAAGATTAAATTAAATAACGTTTAATATTGTTTTAATATTGTTAATAATTTTTCAGATACTCTATCTTCTAATTAGCCTTAAGATTAAATTAAATAACGTTTAATATTAATAACGTCTAATTAGCCTTAGGATTAAATTAAATAACGTTTAATATCGTTAATAATTATTGTTAATTAGCCTTAGGATTAAATTAAATAACGTTTAATATTGTTTAATATTGTTAATAATTACTGTTAATTAGCCTTAAGATTAAATAAATAACGTTAATATTGTTTAATATTGTTAATAATTATTGTTAATTAGCCTTAGGATTAAATTAAATAACGTTTAATATTGTTTAATATTGTTAATAATTATTGTTAATTAGCCTTAAGATTAATTAAATAACGTTTAATATTGTTTTAATATTGTTAATAATTCTTCAGATCTATCTCTTCTAATTAGCCTTAAGATTAAATTAAATAACGTTTAATATTACCCACACTCTAATATAATATTAACATTGCTAATATATTTTCAGATACTCTATCTCCTGATTAGCCTTAAGATTAAATAACGTTTTTATCCACACTCTAATATAATATTAATATTGCTAATATATTTTCAGATACTCTATCTTCTAATTAGCCTTAAGATTAAATTAAATAACGTTTAATATTAATAACGTCTAATTAGCCTTAAGATTAAATTAAATAACGGTTAATATTGCTTAATATTGTATATATAATTTTTCAGATACTCTGTCTTCTAAATAGCCTTAAGATTAAATTAAATAACGTTTAATATTACCCACACTCTAATATAATATTAATATTGCTAATATATTTTCAGATACTCTATCTCCTAATTAGCCTTAAGATTAAATAACGTTTTTACCCAAATAACGTTTTTACACAAACTTTAATATTGTTAATATTTCTTTTTCAAGTACTCTATCTTCTAATTAGCCTTAATATCTTCCTGTCTTCTCTCGAACATAATTAGATAGATAAACGGATAGACGGATTATCCAGCATGTCCAGAGCATGGAGACGTGACGAGCTGGATTTATTCGTACGAGCATGGGAGTACGCCGGCGGAGATAGCCCTAGTGAGGTGATTGCGGCTGCGCTGAAGAGCAGAGGCTACAAGAGGACAGCGGCTCAGATGGAGCGAAAGAGACAGGAATTCGTGCGCTCATATGCGCTTGTACGGTCGCACATTGGCGCACTTGATGCCATCTTTGAGAACGAGCGGGGCAAAGATGGCAAGAATGGAGACGATGAAAGAAGTCACCCCCACCTGGTGGACGCCCAGGAGGAGGTTTTGAATGAGAAACCTGCCCGGGAAGTGAACCCAGGTGCAAGTTCTCCAACCGGCAGCAAGGGCCATGGAGACGGAGAACCCAGTGAAGAGGTAGAGGGAGGAAGAAGAACTAAAAGAAGGACTGGAAGAGCTAAAGGAAAAGAAAAAGCTCAAGCAGGACCAGAGAGAGAAACAACCAGGAGTAGAAGTGGAACCGCAAAGGATGGAACCAAACAGCGCACACGGGTGTGTATGTTCTACCTGAGAGGTTCCTGCTGGCACGGAAAGGAAGGTGCAGGCTGCCGCTTTGCACATCGGGGACCCTGCCACAGAGACACGAGGCAGATAGACAAACCATCAACACAAAGAAAAGGGATGGACTACGCACCACCTGCCCCAAAGCGGAGGTACGCAGATGTTGTGCGCGCCACAAACAGCCAACATGATGTTGTCGAAAGAGCAGCTGCTGAGCAACAATCTTTTTTGTGCATGGCACAAAAGATTGTACAGCAGCTGACCTGGCTTCATCAAACCCAAGCCCGCAGGTGGGACTACCCACTATATACCAGACCACCACAGCAAACAGACACAGGATGGACACCGCCGCCCGCAACACGTACACCTCACCTCGATACTCCTACTGAACATCAGAGGACTGCAAACACTCAGTAACAGGACAAAGATCCCGTTCCTGAGAGACTTTGAAACCGGACATAGCAGATGCGGAGTTACACATACCACAGTATGCTGTACTACGGACCGACAGGAAAGAAAGGAGTCATGGAGGTGTTGCTATGTACATCCGTGAGGACCTCACACCCCAGGTCCTCTTGTCATACTCAAACTCGGTGTGTGACACACTAATTGTACATATTAGGCAACTTGATGTAGTTGTGTGTGCTACATATCGCCCTCCAGATGCCCCAAGCCATGTGGGCAAGTTTGAAGACTGCCTTATAAAAATAGAAGAAATTCTAACCACATTAGAACAACACATAGGTGTGCTTCTTATGGGAGACTTCAATCTGCCCAATGTCAGATGGCCTGAGGGCCTTTCTCTCCCAGGAATGACAAGATGTGAACGAGGACAGGCGAGGTCCCTCCTGAACCTCATCAACACCCTGTACATGGAGCAGGTAATACTCCAACCAACCAGGGCAGGTAACACACTGGATCTCTGCTTCACAAATGACATGGATCTCATCCATAATGTGAAAGTGACACCGACACTACTCTCGGATCACAACATGATAGAGCTGACCATGTACGGGCCAAAAGAGAGCACGGACATGCAGCCTACAAGAAACCCTCAAAATCTTTCCAGCTTGAACTACCATAAGGCAAACTGGAAACAAATTGAGAAAGAGATCCTCAACAAAACTGGCCTAAATGTCTCTCCTCGCCAGACATCGACGTGAAACTTCAACAATTCATGTCTGTAATGCAAGCCATATGCTACAAATGTGTCCCAGAGAAAGGCCACTGTACACAAGAACAAAATCCCCAGAGAGAGGAAAATTTTAATGAGACGGCGTACGAATTTTCAAATCGCCTAAACAAACAGATTGAAAGCAGTGAAAAGTCCCGCCTAAAAATAAAACTGTTGGAAATCGAAAAATGTCTGCAACTCTCCCATGAAAAAGAAAGAGCAGACAAAGAAGCCTGGGCTATAGAAAACATAAAATCTAACCCCAGAGCTTTCTACAGGTATGCCAAAGAAACAGCTACAGTGCACTGTAGAATAGGGCCACTCCTCGAAAACGATGGCACACTTACAGGAAAACCAATGAGGGTAAGTGAAATACTGAATGAGCAATTCAAGAGTGTTTTCACTCCACCCCTTGGGCATCTCCAAATCACCAATCCAACTGACTTTTTTACCACTGCAGATATAAAATCAGAGGCGGCGACGATAGATTACATCGATATAAAGGAAGACGATGTAACCAAGGCTATAGATGAATGAAAACAGACTCAGCTACTGGCCCCGATGGATTCCCGGCAATCCTCCTAAAAGCATGTAAGAGAGTCCTAGCAAGACCACTGCAGTTCCTCTTTCAGAGCTTCCTTGCAGCTGGCAAACTTCCAGGAAAACTGAAGGAAGGTAAAATATGCCCCATTCATAAAGGAGGTAGCAGAGCGGAAGCCAAGAACTATAGACCTATCTCTCTGACCTCACACATCAGCAAGGTCATGGAACGAATAGTCAGAAGGAAGCTGATCACCTTCCTTGAAGAGAATGACTTGCTGCCCGACACCCAACATGGTTTCCGACCAGGGAGAAGCTGTTTAACTCAGCTCCTACAACACTATGACTGGGTGCTGAAACGGCTGCTCAACCACTCAAATGTGGAAGTGATATATCTCGACTTTGCAAAGGCCTTTGATAAAGTCGATCATGGAATGATATGTCACAAACTGCGTGATCTCAACATAGTTGGAAAACTAGGAGAATGGCTTCATGACTTTCTGAAGGATAGAAGTCAGGTGGTAGTAGCCACCAATGGGGCCACCTCCATTAACACCACAAATAGTGAGCGGTGTTCCACAGGCACTGTTCTGGGACCACTACTGTTCATAATGGCCCTCTCAGACATGCCCTCAGCCACGCAGAGAGCCACGATCACAAGTTATGCAGACGATACAAAAGTTTCACAGGCAATACAGAACCCTGAGGACACTAAACACCTGCAATGTGAGCTGGACGAAATATACAAGTGGGCTGAAAAGAATGCATGCAGTTCAATGCTGGAAAGTTTCAAGCTTTATACTATCAGCATGCAAAACTGAATGCAATACCCAATGAATACACTGGACCCGAGGGATTGCAATCCCAGAGGCACAATCAGTGCGTGACCTGGGTATTCACATGAGTGATGACGCGACCTTTCATGTACATGTTGCTAAACTGACAATGAAATGTAGACGGCTGGCTGGATGGATTCTTAGAACCTTTAGAACAAGAGAACAAGAAACCATGATGGTCCTCTGGAAGACACTTGTCCTAAGCCACTTTGACTATTGCTCTCAGCTATGGTCACCATCCAGTGTCA
>NW_021835694.1:35000-37500 GCF_006345805.1 Octopus sinensis
TGTTTTGGAATGAAGTTTGTTACCACACAGCCGCACCTGCACCTATGTATGTGTGTGTGTGCGTGTGTATAGCTGTGTATGTATACATTTATTTCTATATATATAGATATTTATGTATACATGTATATGTGTAGATATATATATAGATGTGCATGTAATATATACACATATATATTCACATAAATACATATATACATATATACACCCATACACCCATACACACACACACACACACAGGTGCCGGTGTGGCTGTGTGGTAACAAACTTCGTTCCAAAACACGTGGTCCTCAGTTTAGCCCCACTGTGTGGTGACTTGGCATGAGTCTTCTGCTATAGCCTCAGACCAACCAAAGCCTTGTCAGTGGATTTTGTAGACAGAAACTGAAAGAAATCAATCGTATATATATATATATGTATGTATAAATGTAAGTCTGTGTGTGTGTCTTTGTGTTTCTCCCTCATTACTGCCTAACAACTGGTGTTCGTATATTTACATCCCCATAACTTACTGGTTTCACAAGAAGAAACTGATAGAATAAGTACCAGGCTTATCAAAATAAAAAAAACACTAGGCAGTATCTCATATTTTTGTTTGCCCATACAAGTTATCTTTGTGTGTGTGTGTGTATACATAAATACACACACACACACACATATATAGAGAGAGAGAGAGATTTCATAGACAGAAACGTAAAGAAATCAATCGTATATATATGTATGTATATATTTAAGTGTATGTGTGTGACTTTGTTTCTGTGTTTCACCCTCATCAATGCTTCACAACTGCTGTTCGTTTATTTACATCCCCATAACTTACTGGTTTCACAAGAGGAAACTAATAGAATAAGTACCAGGCTTATCAACATAAAAAGCACTACGCTGTGTCTCATATTTTTGTTTGCCCACTCAGTTGTATCTATCAATTTATCTTTGTGTGTGTGTACACACACACACACACACACACACATATATATATATATATATATAACACACACACACACACGCACGCACATATATATGTATACATGTATGTATATGTGTACATTCATATTTATTATATCAAAGACAATGTCTTCATGTGTTCGTGTATTACTTATACATTCGAAAACTGCTGCACCGATCATAATGAAATTTGGAACACAAAATCGAAGCCCAGGGAGAAGGGTAATGCTGTGTGTTTCATACAATTTCATGGACCAAAATTTCTCAATGGATGGATCCTTATGATATTTGAAACTTAGATTCAATGCATAAGGGCGGGTATAATGCAATGTGTTTGGTTTGAATTTCGGATGGCTTAAAGGGGGCAGAACCCTCCATGAAAATTCATAAATTTTCAATGTTGATGAAATTTCAACCATGGGTAATTGACACACATCAAGAAATATTCTCAAAGTATCCACTTTACATGAGGGTTCTAAGACTCCCAAATTTTAGACATTTCTTTTTTGATCCAAAACTAGGTCAAAAGTACTAAATGGATCTTTATGATATTTGGAAATTATATTCTATGCATAAGGGCCATAACCCCATGACAATTCATATATTTTTGCTGTTGAGGAAATTTTAACCATAGATATTAGACACAAATGAAGTAATATTTATAAAATTTCATCTTCTTACAAGTTAAGAATACCCCACCATGGGGACTTAACACCCACAATTTTGTCATTTTATCAAAGCAAAAACGAATACAGTTGTGCTCTTGGAAGCTGTAGGGTTACCCGAGCATAAAAGTTGATCATTATTTGTAATTCAATTGTACAACAGTGTAAGAGTTTGCTTTGGCATACACTTACATTGTGATTTCTGCAATGTGGTGCATAAATTGTCAAGTAAATGAGAGGCATCTTTGCCTCCACTGATTCAGTTGCAAAGTGTGGAGTAAAGCTATTTGATTGCAGACCTCCTTTCAGTCTTTTTATTATCACTCGGTCACACATAGTCCCTAGATGGTAACATTGATTTCAAGGCCTTCCCAGATGAGTGACTGGTTATTCAAAGACATTTATAGATTGTAAATTTATTCTGTCCAGTTACATATCAGTATAGTGGTCATTTTCATTTCTCCATAGCCCTCACGTCACACAGTTGTTAATGTTTATTTCAGTTGGGTCACGCCCTTCCAATTGCTATAGATTCGTAATGCATCTTACGGCTGTGCCTGTCACCTGGATGATGACGAATCCTACATTGGGAGTAGTAACGTCTAGGGTACTGTAGCTGACTGCTTATTGGGATCATTCGTCTTTTGGTTTCCTGTAGCTTTGCTCTCTTTTACAAACCCAGTGAACATATATTTCCTATTTCAAAGAAATTCAAACAATAGATATAAGACCCAAGTAAAAAAGATTCGCAACAATTCAAATTCTCTGATTGGCATTAAGATGCCCACCCCCAACAGGGGCCTTAACTATCACATTTTAGAGCTCTATGACCTTCATTTTTCAGGAGCAAAATCTTTTTAACAGGTTCAATAAGACTGGAATTTTGGAATATG
>NW_021835695.1:0-10000 GCF_006345805.1 Octopus sinensis
TATATACATACATATGTGCAAACATATACATGTAAACATACATTCATACTTACGTACATACATACATACAGGAAGAGTGAGAGGGAATGTGATTGTATGAGAGAGAGAGAGAGAGAGAGAGAGAGAGAGAGAGAGAGAGAGAGTGATTAGCTCGTAAATTTGTAGGCGACATTTTTGGTTATTTTTAGAATGTCTGCGTCCAAAGTCGAGGCTCTCGGTAAATTAAAATAAGATTGAAAATTTTGATGCTGACTTTTGCGAAGAGCTCGAGCTGCACAATTTAATTAGGTTCCTTTCTGACTCCTGTTGAATGCGTGATGGAATCGTCTTTGTTTCTTGGGGTCGATACAATAATATATAACCTAACTTGCTGGGCCTTGTGTAATGCATCTGAACAACATAGAAATGTACAGCTTTATCAAATACCATAGAAGAGATATTCTTTCCTCTTTTATTCCCTTATTTGTTTCAGTCACTTGACTGCAGCCATGCTGGAGCACCGCCTCGAAAGGGGTTTTTTAGTCGAACAAATCCACCCTGGGACTTATATTTTTCAGGCTAGTACTTACTCTATCTATCCGTTTTGCCGAACTGCTAAGTTACGGGAACGTAAATACTCCAATACCGGTTCTCAAGGGGTGATGGGGTGGGTCAAACACAGACACAAAGACACCCACGCATACATACATACATGCGTACATGCATGCATACACACACACAAACACACACACACACACCACACACACACACACACACACACACACACATATATATATATATATATATATAGCAGTGAAAATTACGGATAAAATCTATTTAGGGTTTTATCAAGTAGCTAACATGTAAAAACCAATTAAGGTAAAAATTGATACAAAGTATATAACTTTGTAAATATAATAATAAAATTATAGGTAGAGCAAATACAAGGTAATGCTACACGCTAGAAGACGCCAAATGGCTCTAAACTACTTTATCACACACACACATACACATATACACATACACACACACAAATATAATGTGTATTGTCATACTCATACATACATACATACAAAGATACATACATGCATACATACATACATACATGCATACATACATGCATACATACATACATGCATACATACATATATACATACATACATACATACATACATACATACATACATACACAATGGAATTCCTACAGTTGTCAAAAAAAATTCATTCACCAAGCGTTAGTCGAACCGGGGCTATAGAAGAAAAGATGCTCCGTAGGTGCAATGCAGTGTAATTGAACAACTTGGTTGCCAAACATCATACTTCTTAACCATAGCCATGTCAGCACCAATAGCCATTCGTACCTGTTGATTTTAATTAAAAAAAAAAAAAACAGGACGCTACATTCGGTAAACTGATGTACAAAATTACTCCAGGTTGTAAACTTACAAGTCTTAAACACAATTCAGTCTATTAAGATAATATTTCGAGATTTTCCTTTTTCTTTTTCGGTGCCAAATAAATACACGCACACTATATATTCGTTCTTCACTTCAGATTTATTTTATCATTATTCATATTTCATGTCCTATGCTTGGAAAATATTTCGTCACACATCCTGTGGTCTCTTCAGCGACTCTACATCTCACGTGTCTCTTCCTGTTCTGTTTCACTTCATAGATATATGTTACTAGTAATCATGAATACGAATGATTTATTTAGTTCTCTACTAATTTGATATTTAGAACAAAATTTTATAAAGATGCAACAAATACTTCGCCAGATACATGCTTTAAACGAGCTCAGTGAAGGAAATACCAGTAACAACAGACATTTAGTTTTACTAGCATTAACAACTTACTCTGAAGAAGAGATCTCAGCTTTGTGAGTAGTACGTCTGAGTAGATTTGCATTGGGTTCCGTATTAACATTTCCGTAAAGGACGCCCAAACTGACATCTTAATTCGTATTTCTTTTTGCGGGCATTGTTATATGTAGTGTGTGTATACACAGAATGCACAGAATGCGCATGTTCGTACATTCACACACTCACTCGTACACATATACTCTTTTACTCTTTTACTTGTTTCAGTCATTTGACTGCGGCCATGCTGGAGCACCGCCTTTAGTCGAGCAAATCGACCCCGGGACTTATTCTTTGTAAGCCCAGTACTTATTCTATCGGTCTCTTTTGCCGAAACGCTAAGTGACGGGGACGTAAACACACCAGCATCGGTTGTCAAGCAATGCTAGGGGGACAAACACAGACACACAAACACATACATACATATACATATATATACATATATACGACAGGCTTCTTTCAGTTTCCGTCTACCAAATCCACTCACAAGGCATTGGTCGACCCGGGGCTATAGCAGAAGACACTTGCCCAAGATGCCACGCAGTGGGACTGAACCCGGAATCATGTGGTTGGTTAGCAAGCTACTTACCACACAGCCACTCCTGCGCCTATATATACATAATATTCTTTTCTACCTTAGGCACAAGGCCCGAAATTTTGTTGGGGGGGGGGCAGTCGAATAGATTGACCCCAAAATGCAACTGGTACTTAATTTATCGACCCCGAAAGAATGAAAGGCAAAGTCGACCACGGTGGAATTTGAACTCAGAACGTAGCGGCAGACGAAATACCTATTTCTTTACTACCCACAAGGGGCTAAACACAGAGAGGACAAAGAAGGATTAAGTCGATTATATCGACCCCAGTGCGTAACTGGTATTATAGTTAATCGACCCTGAAAGTATGAAAAGCAAAGTCGACCTCGGCGGAATTTGAACTCAGAACGTAAAGACAGACGAAATACTGCTAAGCATTTCGCTCCGTGTAGGAATAAACCTAACAGTAGACGAAATGCCGTGAAGCATTACGCCAGTCGTGCCAACAATTCTGCCAGCTCGCTCACCGCCACATATGTATATAATATTCTCAAAGACATTTTCCTTTGATAGCCTCTCTTTTTAACATTAAACATTCTGTGTGTGTGTGTGTGTGTGTGTGTGTGTGTGTGTGTGTGTGTATTATTCATGAAGTCATTTTCCTTAATATACTTCTTTTTAGCATCCGTAGTACTTTGCATGTATGTGTACGTGTGTATATACGTGTGTGTGTGTGTGTGTGTGTGTGTGTGTGTGTGTGTGTGTGTGTGAGCGTTGCATATTTAGTCAGTTTCGTACACGTGCTCTACTCGTATTATTTCTAAAGCGATATTAGTGAGCTCATAATGCCACCACAATTGACGCTCGAATGAAGGCTCTAGCTACAGTGATCGTCCCATTTGTGTTCTTCTCTGCCAGCACATCAGTTCGTTGCTTCCTTCTCACAAAAGAGAGAGAAAAGATAGAATTTCGTCATTTTAAATAACTGACCCAAGAAGTTATACTCTTTATGGATTCAATATTTACTGTTTTCTACAGGATTTATATCCGTAAACAACTTGTTTCTTCGTCTTGTACACCTTCATCATAAGGTATTAAAACAACCTACGGCCGTTATTCTGAAACTGGAATGATATTTTAGTACGTCCAAACTTTTGCTAATTGCCTTAAGTACCTGAGTAAGCGCGTGACGAGCACATGCCCTCTCGTTCGTCCCAAGGCTTACCTAGTAAAACAACCAGTATATGACAGATGGTATGGTAGCACATGGCTGATCCTTATTTAGACGAGCAGAATGAAACTAAGTGCCTTGCTGAAAAATATGGCGTGTCGCTCGGTCCAGGAATTCATCCAGTAACTTTGTAATCATGAGTTCATCATTTTGAGCACTATGTAACGCGCTTTGATAGTCCTTTATCCTTAATTATTATAGCATCGGATACGTATTAAATCAACAAGATAGGGATATAGATGGAGTAGTGCATGGTTCTAGAGATCGTGAATGGGCTTACTTCATTTTATTAACTGCCAAAGTACAAGCAGTCAGATCAAGTTCGAATTCAAGTATGTCTTGGAAATTTTCCAAGTAAAATCATTATGAATATAATACAATCGACCGCTTCCTGTTCTAGTTTTCAATGCTGAAGATGTAAAAAGTATAGACACGTGAGGTTCATAGGTATAGAACTGAAAATATTGGTTTCAAATTTCGGAACACAGTCAATAAGTTCGGAGTAGGAGTTAAATCGTTTACTTCGACCTCGGTGTTCAACTGATACATATTTTATCGACCCCGGGAGGAAGAAAGGCAAAGTCGACCTCGGCAGCATTTGCACTCAGAAGGCAAAGACTGAAGAAAATGCCAGTAAGCATTTCGACCGGCGTGCTAAAGGTTCTGCTAGCTCGCCGCCTTGCTTAAACAAAATATTCTTTTCTACTCTAGGAACAAGGCCCGAAATTTTGGGGGATGGGTTCCAGTCGATTAGATCGACTCCAGTACGCAACTGGTACTTAATTTCTTTACTACCTATTTCTTTACTACCCACGAGGGGCCAAACACAGAGGACAAACAAGGATAGACAAACGGATTAAGTCGATTATATCGACCCCAGTGCGTAACTGGTACTTATTTAATCAACCCCGAAAGGATGAAAGGTAAAGTCGACCTCGGCGGAATTTGAACTCAGGACGTAGCGGCAGACGAAATACCGCAAAGCATTTCGCCCGGCGTGCTAACGTTTCTACCAATATCTCTCTATCTCTCTATCTATCTATCTATCTATCTATCTATCTATCTATCTATCTATCTATCTATCTATATATATATATGTATATATATATATATATATATATATCCTTCTTTCTGTGTGTTTTTTTCTCTGTGTATCTTTCTGTTGAAGAGCGTAGGCTCGAAACGTTAAAGACTTGTTTTATTTATATTTCCTGAGCGCCATACTAATACAATTGTTTGTTTGTTTTCCACCTGCCTTCGTCTTTTGTCTATTTTCATAAAGCTTCCCGTTATATATATATATATATATATATATTACAATCGACCGCTCCCTGTTCTAGTTTTCAATGCTGAAGATGTAAAAAATTTGCCTCTTGTCAACGTACGGTAATCACCGGTTTACGATGAAAGGAACACCTGTTTGCAAATACTTATAGGTTTTTCTAGTGACTTCCGTCACTGATTTCGAAAAACTGTCTGCAAGCAATAATAAATTTCTGAACGAGATGTAAACAGTAACCGCTCGACAACGTAAAGTATACTAGCCATCTGAATATGGCTAACCACTAAGGGTGGGTGTTACTGTAGCTTGTAGCCCCAGGAGATCATCGTCTCCAGCTGGCTTTAGGCACACTTTCTGTGCACTTATGGTATTTGCGAAGGAAGGTCATATATATATATATATATATATACTTTTTTATATTGTTTTATTCTTTTATTCGTTTCAGTCATTTCTCTGCGGCCTTGATGTAGCACCACGTTTAGTTGAACAAATCGACCCCAGGACTTATACTTTGTAAGCCTAGTATTTATTCTATCGAGGTCTTTCGCCAAACCGCTAAGTTATGGAAACGTAAACATACCAACATCGGTTGGCAAGCGGTGGCGGGTGGGGGACAAGCACAGACACAGACATATACACACACTCAAAGGCACACATATATATATGTGTGTGTGAAGGCGTATGGCTCAGTGGTTAGAGCGTCGAGCTTACGATCGTGAGGTAGTGAGTTCGATTTCCGGACAGGGTTGCATGTTGTGTTCTTGAGCAAGACACTTTATTTCACGTTGCTCCAGTTAAACTCAGCTGTAGAAATGAGTTGCGACATCACTAGTGACAATCTGTATCGGTCTTTACCTTTCCCTTGGATAACATCAGTGGTGTGGCGAGGGAAGGCTGGTATGCATGGGCGACTGCTGGTCTTCTATAAACAAACTTGCACGGACCTGTGCCTGGGAGGGTAACTTTCTAGGTGCAATCCCATGGTCATTCATGTATATATATATTTATACACACACACACATACATATATATATATATATATATATACATATATATATATGTATGTATGTATGTATGTATGTATGTATGTATGTATGTATGTATGTAGGTATGTATGTATGCATGTATGTATATATGTATATATATATATATGTGTGTGTGTGTGTGTGTGTGTGTGTGTGCGTGTGTGTGTATGTGTGTTTATGTATGTATATATATATATATAATATTAGAAAAAAACACCTTTTATCAATTCAAAATGAATAATTAAATTACGCCATCTAGAATTTTGAATTGATAAAAAGTGTTTTTTTTCTAATATTTTATATATATATTATATTGTGCCGAATTTGATTTAGTATTTCTAAATTGAATTCCTTTTCCTTGTAAGTTTGGATTTTATTTCCTCAAATAATAATTATATAATAGAAATATTAAAATTACTAAGTCTCTATAAGGCGGTGGCCTCATGGAGCTGACCAGCGGCAGCGATTATTCTTATATCTATAAGAATGCCATATTAATATGGCGATAACAGTTAATAATTATATTGATTGATTGATTGATTCTAGTTTCAGCTTATGAGCTGTGGCCATGCTGGGGCACCGATATATATATATAAATATATATATATATATATATATATATACGACGGGCTTCTTTCAGTTTCCGTCTACCAAATCCACTCACAAGGCTTTGTTTGGCCCGAGGCTATAGTAGAAGTCTGTTACCCAAGGTGCCAAGCTACTTACTACACAGCCACTCCTGCGCCTCCATATATATATTTATAAAGAAATAGCGACTACAACTAAAACTGTATGTTTAAGGGGAGCAGCCTACAAAATGGTCGTTAATTTCTCGGTATCTAGAATGATTACCTTCAAAACATGGGAATATAATCCACACCAGTACATTGCTTTGTCTAGCATGAAGAAGCTATTGCATTTGAGCCTCATTATGAGGTTCACAGGGAGAAGCCTTTGTCCAGCAGTGAGGGGTCCAAAACGATCTGAGGTTACGAACTGTTGCAGCTACTATCTAGTACCATAGATGTTGAATGTATGTGACCAAGTCCACCTGACCGACTGGACTTAAGACTTAGCGGTGAAATGGAGGGCAAGAGAAATAGTTAGAAGTGGTCTAAGGCGCTGCTTCGAGACCTGGGAAGGTAAGGCTGGATTTACACCTCAGAGAAGTATCTTGCCCCATATCGAATTACTGATTACGGCTACAAATGGTGATCGATCGCTTTGTTTGATTGTGAACCACTGTGTTACAGGTGAGTCGAAGCAGAACTAACAATGACACACAACAGCAGCAGCAACAGGAAATGGAGGCGGTCGGAGGATCGCGGGTTCGATTCCCAGACTGGGCGTTGTGTGTGTTTATTGAGCAAAAGCATCTAAAGCTCCACGAGGCTCCGGCGGGGGTGGTGGCGACCCCTGTTGTACTCTTTCGGCCCAACTTTCTCTCACTCTTTCTTCCTGTTTCTTGTCCCAGACTTCCTACGCAACCGCTGAGCCTGGATGCGCATTCATCCATCCGTCGATGCTCTCAGTGTCGGAGGTTGACCTGCTTTCTCTCTTCTGCGGGTCTTACGAATAGCAAAGGACCACGTTTCGGACTTCTCCCATCTTGCAAGTTCTGTGACGAAGACCGTTCGCTCAACAGCAACAGCAACAACATCTATGACTACAAGAGACCAACAACCCTAATTTACACTGAAACTCCCATTGAAAGTCATACATATTTTGAGTAACCTATTTTTTTCCATTCTAAGAGATTTCGACTTTTACTGTCACACATATCCCTCTACCACACGTTGCAATTTATATATGTTGATCATTTGTGAACTGATGAGGAATTTAGAAACGATGCAGCTTCCAAAAGTTCTTTAGAATAGCATAGGAGTGGCTGTGTTGTAAGTAGCTTGCTTACCAACAACATGGTTCCGGGTTTAGTCCCACTGCGTGGCACCTTGGGCAGCAGTCGTTTACTATAGCCTCGGGCCGACCAAAGCCTTGTGAGTGGATTTGGTAGACGGAAACTGAAAGAAGCCCGTCGTATATGTATATATATATGTATATATATATATATGTGTGTGTGTGTTTGTGTGTGTGTGTATGTCGTATATTGGTATATATATATGTGTGTGTATGTTTGTGTGTCTGTGTTTGCCCCCACCCCAACATCGCTTGACAACTGATGCTGGTGTGTTTACGTCCCCGTAACTTAGCGGTTCGGCAAAAGAGACCGATATAATAAGTACTAGGATTACAAAGAGTAAGTCCTGGGGTCGATTTGCTTGATTAAAGGCAGTGCTCCAGCATGACCACAGTCGAATGACTGAAACAAGTAAAAGAGTAAAAGAGTAAAAGGATATATTTCTAAAACTTTTACAAAACAAATCATTTGAAGATACTAAAGATCTGTAAATGTGCCTTGTTGATGTCATTGCAATTGCTGCTGTTGTCTGAACCCTTGTTAATTCAGCACAGGTAAACCTTTAATCAAAGGCATTACAGTCGTGACCATCCTTTCTTGTTGAGATTATGTAGAAATACATAACCTCTAATGTTTACTTCCCTGTTTCAAACTGTCTTTGTTATTGTGTTTTTTTTTCTGTTTCTTTTATTGACAACAAACATCAGCATCAAGATCGATAATGAAGAGATCGAAGCGGTTGATGATTTCATCTTCCCTGGTTCCAAAATAAATCGAGATGGTGACTGCACTCCAGAAATAAGAGGGCGGATAGTACTAGGCAGAGAGGCAATGGTCAGCATGAGCAGGATCTTGAAGAGTAGAGACATCAGACTCGTTACCAAATGCAGATTGGTGAATGCAATTGTCTTCCCAATAGCAACATATGCATGCGAGACCCGGACACTAAAGAAAGCTGACCAGAAGAGAATTAATGCATTAGAGCTTTGGTGTTGGAAAAGACTTTTACGGATTCCATGGACAGCGAGGCTCACCAATGGACACAGCCAGCTGTCACTCGCAAGCGAGTATAATTTGCTATCTTGTACCGTGCTTTCGCTAATCTTTTTAGGTTCTGCTGTAGTCACAAACAAACATAAATAGCTTCTTGGTTCTTTCAACTTTGACGCGGCGGAACAAACGGACTGTGACTTCTCGGGAGAGAGAGTGACACAGAGAGAGAAAGAGACAGAGAGAGAGAGAGAGCTGCACCAGCAGTTAGCTGGTATTCAGTTTCAGCTAAGTAGACTTGAACAAAGTAAGATAAAGAGTCTTGCTCAAACACAAAGCATATTGCCCTGTCTAAGAATTGAACGCACGACCGTATGATCATGAGGCAAACTCCATAATCACAGGGCCACGTAGCTTTACATAACTACGTAAGAAATAATTATTAAGGTTTTATTCTATTTTTTTAATTTTTTTGTGCATGTTTATATGCGTGAGTGTGCGTATGTATGTGTGCGCACGTGTGTGTGCGTGTTTCTAGTTCGCCTCAGAGAATTCGTTAATTAGTCTAAATCTAATTCTTTCTGTTATATTATGCCACATCTCTCCTGCACTCTTCTTCTCCACCCACTCAACTCCCTCCCTATTCTTCTATTTATATTTATATTATTCCCATTCAAACAATATCTTTATTTCACCCAACATTTCCACTCTTTTCCATTATCTCGGACATTTTCCTTCCGTCTTTCTTTCCTATTTAGCTTCTCTTGTTTGTTTACTTCTGGCAGACTTTCTTTCCGTCACAGTCTCATCCACATGTTACCTCCACCTATCCAATATCATCTCCATTGTATACCCGAGTTTCAGATGACATCAGATTAAGGGCTCACCAACAATAAGAACAAAAACAACATATTCTGTCTTTCTCTTTCACTCTCTGTTTCTCTGTCTCTGCCTGTCTGTCTGTCTGTCTGTCTCTCTCTCTCTCTACCTCTGTCTTTCTCTATCTGTATCATTGTTCCGCTTCTTTGTCACTCAATGTTTGTCTATCTATCTATCTATCTCTATTTATATATATATATATATATCTATATATGTATATATATATATATATATATATATATATATATATATATATATAGAGAGAGAGAAGAGAGAGAGAGGGAGAGAGAGATAGATAG
>NW_021835695.1:12500-20000 GCF_006345805.1 Octopus sinensis
ATCTCCCTAAAATGACATTTTAACATTTTTAAAAGAAAAGATATACTGAGAAATGCAATAATTCAGGAATTTCTAAATAAACAGGATCGCCACGGCTAGATCCCCATCGTTGAGAAGTTTGACGCTAATAATATCTCTTCTTTACAAATCTATGTCTGCAAGAAACAGCAGAGCATAAACGGCCTGTAATATAATCGAGTTTATTGAACAGTAGAACTAAATGGAGAGGTAGTCAGGACTTAGTTGCATTGATACAGCAACACTAACTGCAGACCAAATCAAAACCCACTGCACTAATGTTTGAACTTATATTTTTCTACTTTTACGTTCTTTGTTAGTATTGATGTAAATTAGGTAAATAAATTAAACCATGTGTAGAATTACTAGAGGTAGTTGATAATAGTAGAGTACTGTTGTTGTTATTTAGATTTTAAAAAGATCGCCAGCAGGGAGAATCGTTAGCACGGGGAACACATGCTTAGCGGCATTTTATCCGTCTTTACGCTCTGAGTTCAAATTCTGCTGTGGTCGACTTTACCTTTCATCCTTCCGGGGATGATAAAGGAAGTACCAATAAATCACTGCATCGACGTTGGCCCCTCGCCACGACTTAAAATCATAATTTAGTGTAAAATCGATGTCGGTTCAGCCCATCTGAGATACAAAGGAGTTCCGTCAATGGCAATTCCGTCTATTTTACATATGCTTTGTATATCTAGGGCCACTTTTTTCAGTGTCTCCTTACTTTTAGAAGACGATAGGTATAATTTGGCTACTGTTTCTAAGCAGTCGGTTCACTAAATCGATGCTGTCCGAACATATTTCTTGCAAGTGGGTACCAGATTAATATATATTAGTTATATGTAATGATTTATGCTGGAGGGAGATGTGACGATGGCCTTCACAGGTCCTCCGAGACTGATGAACTCCAGGTCATTGACATCCTTCTTGTACAGGCCCAAGAAAGATGTCATGTACAGGAAAGGGATACCCCAGAAGTAATACACTTGGGGAAAAAGGACTGGACGGGTGATGTTTGTGCAAACCATGACCGAAGTAAACATAAGCAGGTGGTGAGATGGAGAGGGGTGAATGAGCCAGGCAGGCGCGAGTTGAGATTGCAGAGTATCAGACGGCTTCATGGGGAGGTCACCATTGTAGTAGCGACAGAGAATGAAGGAGGAAGTAGTATGTGTAACCCACAGAGAGTATTGAAAACAGCAGCACGAAGCGGGCATGTTATCCTCTTCAGTCTATGAAAGAGCATGCGATGAACCAACACTTCCAAGAAGATAATTATTTCACATCTACTTCAGGCTATGGAGATCATAGAACAGAGGCTTCCCTACGGTTTCTTTTTACAAAACGAGCCATTAGAAATAGTAAAAATTTACAAAGTGATTAATGACGATTTCTAACATGAACCGTTTAGCTATATTTGGTATTAAATATAGACCATAAGACATACGCTATTACTTCACTGATTATAGGACATTAATGTTATTAATGGTGATCTTCACATTTCTAAGTTAACATCTGCGAGAATGATATCAATTGGGAAGGAATTCTACAGGAAATTCTTTCGTAAAGGAAGGCCTGGCCATAGGGTAATGATGCAAGACCTGAAGGATATTGTAAAACAAGTGTGATACAAAGTGGAGAGAATAGCAAAATGGGAATTTGGGAGCGGAGAAACAGCAGAACCCTGCCAGCTTTAAGGTGCACAGGCCATTTTGTAGCAGTAAAAAAAAAGGCGAAGAAAAGAGATAACTCTTTTGCGGACCACAGGGTGAGGCATGTTTGTGAGTGACTTTATGCATACCAATTAGGTCAGCTGAATTGACCTCTTCTGGGGGTATGAGAGTGACATTCACATGTACTTCGTATAGCATTAAATACGTACATATACATACTCTTCCCTTACCTTTCTTGGAACCCTTCTATTACATACACTCATATCTGTGTAATATCAGTGTTCTACAGGAAATAAGGCAAACGTAGATATGGCATTTTCATTAACAGATATAGATCGTTGCTAGAGCAATTTTTTCTTTTTTCAAAGATTCTACACAATGTAGTTTCCATCACAAGCGATGGATTTCCGCCATTGTTGAACCGAATCCACTTTGCAAAGATTCAGGCTTACATTTTTGTACGTACTTTTCACTGTCAATATCAAGATGTCAGTGTTATTAAATCATTATTTTGGAAAACTGTCCTACATTGGACTGAGCAGCTAGAACTGGGCGAGCACCAGATCCGGGATGTTCGAGCACTGACCACCCAGCTTACCGATTGCTTGATTACCTACCAAACATGGCTGCACATTGTAACGATAAATATAGATAGTCTTCAGAGTCTTGTTCCGCCTTTATCGCCTAACGTTTTAGGTTGTTGTTTTTTTACTTATTTATTTATTTTTTTTAGCATTTTGAGTGTCTCAATGTGCTGTTTGCTGGCCCTATTACTGCAACGTTACAGAAAATCTAAGAGAATAAAACCCTTGATATCCCCCAAACTGCCACCATAACGTTCTGAATCTATCGCTGATTCATAAATATCTCAGGCCTTGGAGGAGACGTCTCATGTCGTTTCATGGAATGAGACTTCGTTTTCAGAACATAAAGACACGGATACTATTACTCTTCGTCATTTGAGCGAGAAAAACGTCTTCGTCAGTTTCAAGCACTTCAAGCACTTTTTCTGCTACTAAAAGGCTTCTACCAAATTCTACAATACATTGCAACCGCATTTATTGTGCAGGAAGAACTCGGATTGTGACACGTCTGTGCGTGCAAGTCAATGGTCCCCACGGCATGATTTGTCTTCAATGCTAGTTTCCCTATCTTTAAACATCTTTGTCCATCTGTAAACATTAGTCTTGTGAATAGTGTCACATCCATAAACTATCCGTGTGTGTGCGTTTGATCCCCATCACCGCTTGACAACCAGTGTTGGTGTATTTACGTCCCCTTAACCTAGCAGTTCGACAAAAGAGACAGATAGAATTAGTACTAGGCATAAAAAAGGCGGTTCTTCAACATGATCTCAGTGGAATGACTGAAACAAGTAAAAGAATAAAAGAATACATATAGATAAAGACAAAATGTAGGAGTGATATATGCAGATGTATCCATGTTTTCACGTTTATATATATAGCGATATATATTAATCAAAGGACATACTAAGTATGTCTACCTGCTAGAAATAACAGTCAAAACTGTTAATAAATCGCCCAAAAATACACTGATGAAACTACAGAAATCAAACGAAGGTAAAATAAGGTTAAGAACATCTACTAACATACATTTAAGTATTTGGACTCACGCGGACCGGTTTCTGCATTGGTAAAATAAAACCTTAGCTTCTTCAGCACATGCTACCATTAATAGATAATTGATAATGGATTACCATGGATAATAATAGAATTAATGACACCTTCGTAAATTAATATATATATATATATATAATTAATCAATATAGGGTGGCAAAAAAAAATTTACCATTAACAGCAGATGAAACGGTGCATCGTATAAGAAATTACAGGGTAAATGTTTTTTAAATTTTCCCCTGGTTTACGGAATTGATTTTTATTTGCGGTTGAAGCTTTGGCTGTTATTTCTAGTGGGTGAATGGCCTATTATGGCCGTTCCTTGATTGTTGATATATAATATATATATATATATAGATATATATATATATATATATAATATTAGGGAATAAATCCAAACTTACAGGGAAAAATTAGATTTAGGATTAAATTGCGTAATAGTGGTTTTATCTCTAATTTAATATAATATATATATATACGTACATCTTCCTCCACTTCTTTCGAACATACAGCAGCTCTATCGAGTGGCATACAGCAACTAAAGGAAAACCCACCAACCAGTAAACTCCAATAATATAGTTTAGCCCACAGAAACAAATACATTCAACGATAAATTCACTGAAACCCCAGTAGTGAGGCAAAATACAAAATATTAACCTGAACAACAGCCATTATTAACAGGAAATCCTAATTAATATTCAAATGTCAGGATGAGAAGAAATTTAAAATTTTTAATTATAACAAAACACTACAAGCTGATTATTGCCCAGATCTACTTCGCTACCCCGCTAGAAATTTACAAACTTAGAAACCGGATACAGTCAACCGGAAGCCCGACGCAATTCTTGTAGTCTAGTGTCATCTGAACGTAGTGGAGCTCTCAAAAATAACCATCGTCGTTTGAGTATTGCCTCCAGGCATGAAACTCAGACTAATAAGATGAGATGAGATGTAGTCTGAGCTAATATACATAAAAACATTTAATGTGCTTAAAGTGTTGAGTTGTTTCAATTTATCCGTGAAATTATTTTGTTAGTATAGGCACAAACAACTGCATCCCAATGTCTGTATATATCTATATATATATGTATGTTTGTAAATAGATATATATGCGTTTGTATATGTGTGTGCATATGTGTATGTATATATATATATATATATATATATATATATATATATGTGTGTGGTGTGTGTATGTGTATACGTATGTACATGCGCACAGGAATGGCTATGTTTGTGCGTCTGTGTGGGGGTGTAGTTATATCAATATGTATAAGCATATATGTCTCATATTTATGTAAATGTATTTATATATCATGTGTGTGTACGTGGTGTTTCAATGTATATATGTGATATACATACTCACGTGTGTGCACGCATACTCACACGCAAAAAGCCACACACTCACAGCTACATATACATACACATATCCATATGCACCTCTCTATGTATGACACTAAACATGAATCCGCTACGTAAGAATAATCACTTCATATAATAAAATCAACACAGAGAATGTATGTATTAATTTATTTTTTATAAAATATAAGTTAATGATGAATAAATTCTAAACAATTGGAAGATATCCGTGAAATTGTAATCTCGTAAATATATAATATATAAACACCATATCTCTACATATATATATATATATATATATAGGGATATATATATAATATATATATGTATATATATATATATATATAATATATATATATATTATATATATATAGGATAAATATACATATAATATAATATATATATATATATATATATATAGTGTATATGCATATATATGTGTGTATATATACATCTGTATAGATATGTGTATCTCTCTATCTTTCTATACACACAAATATATATATTTCTGTATATATTTGGAGTGCGTAATAAAAAGTCTGGTAGTTTTTATAGCTTTTACATATGTAATAGAATGTCTTGCAAAATAAGGAAATAATGTTCATATAATAATGTATTATGAAATTAATTCGCCTCCACAAGCCATCTTACATATTTTATTGCATTGATACTGTCTCTCTCGTCCCCACTCATTTGTCTTTCACCGTGTCTGTGTGTATAGGTTGTTAGGAATGGGTACATAAATGTGTGTATTGGTGTGTGTGTGTGTGAGTCAATGCGAATACATATTGGTGTGGGTATGCATGTGCGTGTGTGTGTGTGTATAAACATATATATTAACATACACACACACATAAATATATATATATATATACATACATATAGGTGTGGGTGTATATGCGCGTATATACCTATATGTATGCATGCGTGTACATGTGTGTGCGCGCTTGTGTGCGTGTGTTTTGTACTGGAAATGGAATTTCAAGTGTCATTATGTAGAAAACTTATGGGAATTTGGACGGTTACATATATTGCGAAACAAAGGGAGTCAAAGTTATATGTTGATACCTATCTATCTATCTATCTGTCTGTCTGTCTGTCTGTCTGTCTGTCTGTCTGTCTGTCTGTCTCTGTCTGTCTGTCTCTCTCTCTCTCTCTCTCTCATTCTCTTTCTCTCTCTCTCTCTTCGCCATGATAGATCGCTAGCCACTAAACCTTTTTTCTATTTTCTCTCCCTCTTTCTGTGTTCCTTTCTGTCGAAGAGAGTAGGCTCGAAACGTTAAAGACTTTTTCACTTCCCGAGCGTTAAACTAGTACATCTGTTTGCTGTTTACACACCCGTCTTCGTCTTTTACTTCTTTTTTGTAAATTCTCACAATACATATATGTATATATATATATATATGCAGATATATACACATACACACACATATATATATTTTTTATTTATTTTTTGTCCTTTTACTTATTTCAGTGATCTGACTGCAACCATGAAGGAGTACCACCTTTAGTGGAACAAATCGACCCCAGGACTTATTCTTTGTAAGCCTAGTGTCCTTTTACTTGTTTCAGTCATTTGACTGCGGCCATGCTGGAGCACCGTCTTTAATCTAGCAACTCGACCCCCAGGACTTATTCTTTTGTAAGCCCAGTACTTATTCTATCGGTCTCTTTTGCCGAACCGCTAAGTAACGGGGACATAAACACACCAGCATCGGTTGTCAAGCAATGCTAGGGGAACAAACACACACACACAAACACATACAAAACACACACACAACACACACCACACACACACACATATATATATATATTATTATATATATATTATATATATATATATATATATTATATCTATATATATACATATATATATAGATACATATATATATATACGACAAGGCTTCCTTTCAGTTTCTGTCTACCAAATCCAGTCACAAGGCATTAGACGGACCGAGGTTTATAGTTGACGACACCTGCCCAAGGTGCCACGCAGTGGGACTGAAACCCGGGATCATGTGGTTGGAGAGCAAGCTTCTTACTACACAGCTACTCATATGTATATATATTTATATATAATACATACATACATAACACACACACACCACACACATATATATATATATATATATTATATATATATATATATATATCAATTTGTATATGATATATAGATAACTATTTAGATTATGTGTATATGATATACATGTAGCACAAATGGGCTGAGGTTCACTGCAGCTGTTTCAGTCGTGTTTCTTATTGATGAACAAATCAATTACATCATGTAAAGATACCGTTTTCGTCATGTGAATTAAAATTGAAAAATGTAACACTTAGGATATTTCGCACAAAGAGTATAGAATTGACCCTCACACCTAACTGCTAGTTTAGAACATCCGTATGAACAATATGAATTGTTCATCAATTAAGCACATATCTAAAACAGCTGTAGTGAACGTCAATCTAATTTTGTTATTATTTATACAACACTACACCCGGAAATGTCGATGTGTTGAACTGTGCGCCCGCAGTGGACCGTGGACTGCATACCGGGGTGTGCTCTTGTGTGATATTACGTATACGTTGAGTGTATTTGGTCTGTATTTATGAATGCATGCATAAGTGGAAATACAAACCCATATATACTGTAGAAAGTACGTGAGTGTCCGTACACATTTTTGATACATATGTATGCTACCCTTGACTCCCCCTTGTTGTCCTCATTATTGAAACACCTCGTTTCTATTGGATCTTGCAAATAGTTATATGTATGTGTGTGTTTGTGTGTGTGTATGTATGTATGTATGTAT
>NW_021835695.1:27500-40000 GCF_006345805.1 Octopus sinensis
ATGCATTCATACATATATACGTAGATACATATATTCATATACATATATCCATAAACACCTAATCATGTGTGTGTATGTATATATATATATATATATATATGCGTGTATATGTCTTTGTACGTGTCTATGTGTGTGAATGTGTGCGAAATTTTGAAGTGTTTCTATTCAATCAATTTAAGCAATTAGAGTTCCCTGCAACGTCTACGACAGCTGTATTCCCATATTGATATAAATACTTCAGATCATTCTCCGAACGACCTACAATAGCCCATGTCTCCAATGGTTATACGAGTCTATGACACATATTCCTTCACACAGAAGCACATACAGACACACACACACTCAGACACACACATATACGAACACACAAACAAGCATACTCATTTCAATATATATTGTATATATAGATGTGTAAATGTGTGAATGCATACATATAGATGTGAATGTGTATTATATATATAAATTTATCAATATATAAAAACACACACACATACACATACACACACACACACACATATATATATATATATATATTTACACCACATATATCTTACAGCCGTTCGTGATGTGCTGCAAATCAGGTCATCGTGATCTCCAGCGACCTTTCTCTCAACAGAATGTAGCCAATTCTGAGAGGGGAAGGAGTGAAACAGGCAGACAGACGGACAGTCAATCGACTATATTACTTGACTGGTAGCTTATCCACCCACAAACGATGATTTGCATAGTTGAGCTTGGAAGGTTTTCAACTGAGAACACAGAGAGCAGGAAAATGTTTAGCTCATCAAATTTCTCATGTCTGTCATTCAGTGATTTTTTACCGCTGCCTGTCTGCCTGTCTGTGTCTGTTTGTCTCTCTCTCTCTCTTTGCATATAGTTATATATATATATATATATATACTCTCTTTTACTCCCTTTTATTTGTTTCAGTCATTTGACTGTGGCCATGCTGGAGCACCGCCTTTTAGTCGAGCAAATCAAACCCAGGAATAATTCTTTGTAAACCTAGTACTTATTCTATCGGCCCCTTTTGCCGATCCGCTAAGTTACAAGGACGTAAACACACCACCATCAGTTGTCGAACAAACACAGACACAAATACATGCATAAAAAAAAATATATATATACATATATACGACGGGCTTCTTTCAGTTTCCGTCTACCAAATCCACTCACAAGGCTTTGGTCGGCCCGAGGCTATAGTAGACGACACTTGCCCAAGGTGCCACGCAGTGGGACTGAACCCGGAACCATGTGGTTGGTAAGCAAGCTACTTACCACACAGCCACTCCTACTATTATCTTTTACTTGTGTCGGCCATTAAACTGAAGAACTTTTAATCGAAGGAATAGACGCCACTCTCTTTATTTAAAAATAAATGCTTGGTACTTACTCAACCGTCCTATTTTGCTGAATCGCTAAAATACGCGGACATAAGCACACCTATACCAGTTGTCGAAGAGTGGTGAGGACAAACACAGGTTCAAACACAGACACACAAACCGACAGATACACAAACACACACACATACTTACAAACACAAACACATTCGCGCATATGTAGGCTTCTCCGCGTGAGCAAAATCCGGAAATTTCGGCTTCGGATATCATCACTTATAGAAATAGTTTAGGGTGATCACTTATTTCAGCATACGGCTCTAATTTTGCTCCTACGTAAAATTGAATAAATTCTAAGAATAATAAGACCTAAGGGCGTGATACTTTTGCAAGATAAGCGCATTATTTTTTAAGATAAGATATATAATCGGTATTACCCTTTACTAAGTCCAGCCGTTCTCAAATGATTTTTCTATGCCCATTCTTTAGGGGTGTTTTTTACTTTCCTTTTTGCTCCTTACTGGCAGTGAATTGATTTCTCTAAATAGCTTTTTTTCTGTTTCAACCAATTTTTGCTCCAAATCTTCTTGCATTCTTGCCAATTCGTACTCTTTTCCGCCTTTCACCCACAACTTGATTTTCGTTGTTCTCCTCATACTGAATATCCTTATTCCCCTCCACTTGTCTGTGTTCACTTGTTCAGTAAATCCGAGTATTGCTAATAAGCATTAATGACAGAGCATATTCTTACATGTGAAAGCTCATGGCCTAGGGGTTAGGATGTTGCAAGTACGTTGGCAAGAGCGTAGTTTCGATTCCCAGATCGGGAGTATGTTGTAATCTTGAGCAAACACTTGATTTCACGTTATTCCAGTCCACACAACTGTAAATGAATAAACTTGCGAGATGGCAGAAACGTTAGCACGCCGGGCGAAATGCGTAGCCGTATTTCATCTGCCGTTACGTTCAAATCCCGCCGAGGTCGACTTTTCCTTTCATCCTTTCGGGATCGATAAATTAAGTACCAGTTACGCACTGGGGTCGATGTAATCGACCTAATCCGTTTGTCTGTCCTTGTTTGTCCTCTCTGTGTTTAGCCCCTTGTGGGTAGTAAAGAAATTGGTATTTCGTCCATTTTCACGTTCTGAGTTCAAATTCTGCTGAGGTTGTCTTTGCCTTTCATTCCTTCGGGGTCGATTAAAAAAGTATCAGTTACACACTGGGATCGATGTAATCGACTTAATTCCTTCCCCCAAATCTGAGGCCTTGTGCTTCCAGTAGAAAGGACAATGGGGATAATGTTGGCCTACGCACCTAGCTACGACCAAGCAAGGAAGCCCGTTGTGACCATTGATGTAAAATAACATCTGATAGCTTGCATGATACAGTGTTATTCCCATAGTTGTACAGTTCGCAAACTTAGTCATTATCATACCACTTTCATTCACTCATTTATATTCACGGGTCCGTAATTATAGATCTACAAATTTTGACCTATTCTGTGTCACCATCTTTCGCGGTTAACGTGTACACTACTTCTTTTTTCATTCCACCATTTATTCCTCTTCGACGAGAAAACAAGACAACCGTACGGAAATTTCACATTGCAGCAAGATATTCAAGAAGGAGACCATTTCGTAAAAATGGTAGCATCTATATTCACACACGTGCAGACGAAATACCGCGAATCATTTCGCCCGGCGTACTAACGTTTCTGCCAGGTCACCCACCTTGTTGAGTGTATATATATTGATGGCATAATATTCAACTTTGCTAAATAGTAAGCATTTTTGAGTCGTCATTGCCTAGTAACTTTCAACACACTAACAAAAAAATGTACATATACATATACATATTAACAATAATAATAATGATAATAATAATAATGATGATGATGATGATAATTTATTTACTAGGGATTATAACGGGGTGAATTATAAAGAGATTAAATACTTTACTGACATTTTGAACTATCATAACTAATAATATAAATTAGGAATGTTTTAATTTTTTGATGAAGGAATCGTATCGAAATATTGTTTAAGCTAACTAACGGATACTTGTGTTTTTCAACTCATTACACACAAACAAATGCATTAACAAGTTTGCATATACCTATACACAAGTAACGATTTAAAAAAATACATTGGTAGCTGAAACGCGCATATCTGAGTATTACAAGGGTCAAGCAACACATTGCAATGTAGCCCCTTTCTATTAAAGTCTCCCTCTGAAGAAATGCCCAATTAACGATATTCATTATGAAATTCTAATTTAATTTAATTTCTCAAATTGAATTGTTTGGGCATATATAAACAATTGTAGGCGCAATAGATTTGATATTGTTCGGAACTGAATGTATTTTAATAAATTAATGCCCTTATTATCAATTTCTCGTATGAAAATGGTAATATAGCCATATTTATCAATGCGAAACTAACATCTTTGGTTTTTCAATGATACGGTGGATAAAGCTGGGAAACTTGGATGCCAACACACCTTTAAGAGGATTTTATATCCTTATCTTAGTATGTATGTATGTATGTATGTATGTATGTATGTATGTATGTATGTATGTATGTACGTGCGTCTGTTAAAGTGTTGAAAGTTACTAGACAATGAAGGATGAAAAATACTTACTATTTAGCAAAGTTGAATATTATGTCATCTGTATATGTACACAATATATTTATTTATTATAGTGAGAATAGATACGAAAGATCACAATTTGATGAAAGCGTTAACGTTAACAAATCAAAATTAATAAAAATGAAAACCATTATTAAATTAATACGTAGTTTCTTTAACTTAAAATTACCTGTTACTTTATAAATACTAATCACAGTATAGGACTAAAAGTGCAGGAATATATCACCAGCAGACGGAAAGTGTTCAGCAGCGGAGCTGCAATTGCTAAATCTAGATTTCTGCTTCTTTGAGAACAATTATTTTCTATTAGCAACGGCAAGCTTAGATACATTTTGTGTATTATTATCACTTACACGCCGGAGAAAATGTATAATGGCATTTCTTCTGGCTTTATATACTGAGTTCAAATTTGCCTTCCCCCTTTTCGGGATCGATAAAATAACTACTAGTTGATTACTGGGGGTGGATGTAATCTATGTACCACCTCCCCCGAAATGATTGGGATTTGTGTCAAAACTTTGAAACTATTATTATTATTATTATTATTATTATTTTATTATTATTATTATTATTATTATTATCATCATCATCATCATCATCATCATCATCATAACGAAAGTGGAGAGCCTGCAGAAACGTTAGCACGCAAGGCAAGATGCTTAGCGGCATTTCGCCCGTCTTTATGTTCTGGGTTTAAATTCCAACGAAGTCGACTTTGCCTTTCATCCTTTCGGGATCGATAAATTAAATACTAGTGGAGTACTGGGGTGCATGTAATCGACTTAACCCCTTCCCTAATTTTCAGGCCTTATGCTTATAGTAGAAAGGATTATAATTATTATTATTCTATTGTTATTGTCATCATCGTTGTTGTTCTTGATGCTGTTGTTGTTGTTATGGCTTTTGTTTAGTAAAAATATGTCCTGTCCTGAACGAACAAACCCAAAGTTGAAACGTGCTCCAGCCTTGATGTGACGATTTTTCTGATTTTTTCTTTGCCCCGAGACTACATTATTAAATGTGTATTTGACTTTTAAAAACGTTGGGGTATGAAGCGAGGAGAGGGTAACACTATTCATAGCAGAATGAGGGACCGCGGCGAAGCATCCTGATGCGTAGAGACGTTCTTGATTTTCTCTTTATTGTAATTGCAGCCCTCGTCGTCGTCATCGTCGTTATTTCTGCATTTCTTGTTATTTACGTCAGTGTTATTAATTCAGTCTGAAAAGGTGAATGTCTGAAGAGGGATCAGTCAGACATAGTCTGTTCCCCCTCTAGCTTTTGTTTCAAACTGAATTAAGTATCAGTAAAACGTCAACTTCACTGACACAGCATATTCTGGGGCAGTCGGGAAGTTTATGTTAAAATGTAATATTTTATAGACTTTTATAAACACACAACTTACATATGTGTGTGTGTGTGTGTTTCTGTGCGTGTGTGCTTGCATGTCTTTACACGTACATACATGCATACACATAAACACATACACACACGCATATTTATATGTATATATATATATATATATATATATATATATATATATATATATGTATATGTATGTATGTATGTATGTATGTATGTATGTATGTATGTATATATATATATATATATATATATATATATATCTATACACACGCACATACACAATTCACACGCACCCCTATATATGTGTGGTATGGCAAATACTCCTAAATTGTTCCTTAATTCCTTCGTTTTGATTTATTATGTTTATTTGGTGATCCTCTCTTATTTTCCTTATTTCTTTGTAACTTGTTTCGTTTTTTTTTTTGAATTTTTTTTTTGTTGATTTACTCCAGTCATTATCTGGGATAAGTTATGATAGGCTTATAGAGGAATTTGTCTTCTTCTTTTTTTTCTCTATCTTTTTGATTCTGGTGGATCCTTCACCATTTCTCTGTTATTGAAATAGTTATAAATGTATATTCAGACATGCTTATTAACAATTTTATATGCGCTGATTGTATTCTCTTGTCTCCATTGTACACAAGATGTTTATTGCTTAATTGTAGCTGTTTATTATAAAGATTTTCGTCTTCTCTCTTTATATTCTGTCTGTGATTTAATGTAAAATTTTATATTCGCTGAGACAGTTGACTCTGGATACAGTTGACACCGCTCTCTCATAATATTTATTTTATTTTATTATTATTATGTATTCCCTACCACTATTTTCTGGCAGAAAAATAAACTCTGTATTTATCCGACAAGACCTGTATACAATTAAGGCGGTTTGGAGAGAATTAACAGAATTTTTTCTTTGCCTTTTGTTCATAGAAGGAAGGGCAACGCACATGACCCTTTATTTTGTGAGGATCCTTCAGACTGGTGGGAGGGAAAGTATGAAGTTGCCTCGAAACTGGAAACCTAACTTGAATGCTTTCAAGAGAATAGATTACATTAAAGGCACCGAAGGATAAGATGGCAGTTTTATTTCGGGTGTCATTAAGTCGACCACCCGAAAACTCAGAACGCAAAGGGCCAGAACCTGTACCAAATAGTATCTTAAGTAATGGTCTGGCAGTTCTGCTAAACCACGACTACAGGTTGATACTTTATCATATCGACCCGCAGAGGATGTAAAATCAAAATTGATGTCGATGGGATTTGAACTCAGATCGATGAATTCTGCAGACTATTTTGTTCTATTCTCTCACGACTTTGGAAAATTATCAGTTTTAACATAATGAAACTCCGTTCATAGACTCACGTTTAGGCAATACGATGTGTTCCATAAAATGTAAAATGTAAGTATTTTTTGATGCATTCCATTTTTGAACAGAAAAAAATGAGCTTAGAAAATAAAGTCAGTGGTTTAACTCGCATCCAACACTCTATGCTGGACTAGAGCCACCATAACCAGAAACCTTATCATAACGAGCCAAAGAGGGAGCTTCTATGCGGTCCCTCAGACTGCTAGAAGTGGCTCTAAATCACTCTCAAACAACACCTTATCAACGAAACTCGAAAAGACACACTGAAGAATAAAGTTCTAGATATACAAAAGTAAATATGATGGTCTTGATTGGAAGGCTCTTGATTCCAAGTCTGCTATATAAATGCTAGAGTAACTAAACAACAACAACAACAACAACAACAACTTGACTATAGCATCACCTACGACAGAAAGAAAAGTATTTGTCAAATAGTTAAGCATTTATTCTCAACACTATCTAGCCATCTCTTCCCTAACTGAGACTGCCGTTTATTATGTTAGCATCAGTACAATGGTCACCTGTCTTCTAATATGCTTATTTGGTTTTTATATTTGCTGGATTGGGATATTTGTACCTTACCCAGTAGTTTTCCTTATTTGGTAATATTTCCAACAAAGCATTGTCACCTTAAACTCGTTGATTTTGTCTTCATATCTCGCCAGATTGTTAGGTTTCCGATTCTTGAAATTAAATGATAATTCATTAATTAATCAATTAATATTGACAATTTCTTACGTAGAGGTAGACACAAGGACGGAAAGGAATCCTGGAAGAAAGGAATAGATGGTTACATCGACCTATACTGGTGCTTATATTTATCGTGGAAGAACGAAAGTCGAAGCTGGAGCAGGTGGTGTTAGCATGGTATACAGCTGCATATATATACTTACTACAAAAACATATTTACATACATACATTTACATACGGAAACATTTAGACATGTTCATACACATGCTCAAAGAAATAGTTTGTAAATGGAGTACTTTCCCATACCCACACTCTACCATGGATTGTAATAAAAAGGAACAATACTTTCAGGATATCTTGGAGGGGAAAATATCGAAACAGATCTATTTTACAAACCAATACTTAAAATTCCGATCAGTACACCCCTCACATACCAAAAGGAACATTTCCTTTTGCATCATAGTAATAAACCCCACACTACATGAAAAAATATCATATGAACTAAAATGGTTCCTTGAAAGACAGGAATATTAGGTGAACCTCATCAATACGGCCATTTCCAAGGCCCAGAACATTCCAGTGACAACACTGAGAGAAACAAAACCAGCGAAATATAAAGGAAAAAAACGTTATCCCATTTGTCGTCATTCATAACCCAAGAGACTTGTGACAGCTGCCAGAAAATATCTCTCAATTCTCCAGCAATCTCCCAAAATGGATGCACTCATGAAAGACTCACGAATAATATATTGCAGACGCCAAGCACGCAAACTTAAAAAACTGCTAACCATGCAAGTTAAGAAATGTGGGGACCCTCGATGCGGAACATGTGGATACATTGAAGAGGGTGGACAAACCTCCTTTAAAAACAATGAGATTTTCAAAATTAATGCAAGTATGAATTGCAAAACAAGAAACTTAATTTACTGTGCAACTTGTCCACAATATAAAGAATACTACATTGGTGAAACCGGAACGGGATTACATGACAGAGTTCATATGCATAAGCAACAAATTAGAGAACCCTCTATCAGAAACACCACTTACAATGAACACTTTGGATCATGTGGAAAGGGAAAATTCACAATCTTCCCCTTCTTCTTTATGTTAAGGTCGGACAGCGGGCATTTCCGAAAATATAAAGAAGATTTCTTCACTAGAAAGTACGGACCACAACTCAACACATAGAAAATGATATTCCACCCACCAATAACAGCATACGTTCCTAGTTTTCATAAAAGATACATATATCCAAATAGAAGCGGATGACACCTACACTTTCAATCATTCGATCACTGAAGGGAAAAACAACCCTTGGAGATACACTACCATTTCACTAATCCCCCTCTCCCCCAAAGTATATCTGAAATTAAATGCTTGAGTAGTGTAGATCCGTATACATGTGTGTGTGTGTGTGTGTGTGTGTGTGTGTGTGTGTGTACGTATGCTTGTGTTTTAGCCCTTATTTATAATTGTATTTATAATTTTCACCTCAGAAGGTATTTTTCATATTGCTGGCCACTGATAAATTTTTTTAATAAAATTTAATAAACTTTTATCCTTACATTAGAAGTACATATATACATCTATATTTAATATCCCTATTTGTAAGTATTTGCACATTCACACACACACACATACACACACACACACATACACACACACACACATTCATCATACACGTGTATACATACTAATAGCCGTATAGATAACATTATTCCATGCTACCGCGGATCTTTTTTGATAGACAATCCCGAGTTTTACTTATGATATTGGTCGTTGTCATATTCATTAATTTTTCAATCATTCAAAAAATGTAAAAGTAATAGAAATTTTTCAAATTTCACATTCATACATGATACAGAGCCGTTTATATAAACACTTCTCAATTCAAATAAAGTCTAATTCGTCGTAATATCTACAAAAAAAAGAGGAAGAAGAGAGAGAGAGGGGTGGAGAGGGAGAAACTTGAACATCTGTAAATTTAATATGAATTGAAACTTAACATTGTGATAACAAAGAAAGATATGAGAACGTGTATAATATAAACTTGACGTTGTTTAGATCATGTGAGCCCAGCTGAAGGCGAAAAGTCGCTCACTTCATGCCAAGGTTTCCAAAAGTTAAATGACAAGAATTAATAAAGTAAAAACTTGAAAAGACTGACTCAGCTGGTGATGTAGAGCTGTTCATTGAAATAGAAAAAATTTCATAATATTTTCTTTTAAATTATTAATAAAGCAAATATCAATAAATTGTCAGGGAACAATAGATAAACAGAGAATGAATTTATTCAGTTAAGAACAAATGATATACAGTAGCATTGGTGTCAACAAAAACCAGTGTGTCTTAGTATCAGAAATCTACACCTTAAATGTATTACACTACTTGCATCTTTACGGAGTAATTACTCAGGATAATTTACTCTATTTTACTTACCAAAAAGTACACACAAACACACGTGTGTGTGAGCATATATATATATATTTGGTTGTCAAGCAGAGTTCTCACGTTCCAAGTTGCGAAAGTGAGCACCTTTGTTTGTTTCTTCTTTCTTTGTTTCGACACCGCTTGGAAAGGATCCCCGCCAGCCGCGGTTGCTGACCAGGGTGAGGTGAGGCAGGCTATTTTAGGGCAACCTTTTCTAGCCCCGTCCTCATGCTGGGAGGCGAGCAGAGCGATCTGAAGAGGGCTGCTCGGTCACTCAGGAGGCTGCGGACTCCACTGCTGCCTCAGTTCAGTGAGGGGCGACCACATGTCCTGAGCCGCCGTGTGTGGGTCACGACTGCAGCTCCCAGTGTATCCTCACCTGCTACTTCGCCGTTCCCCATCGCCACAGGACTTGGGATGGTGTCATGGCGTCATGATGTCGTGACATGCGCGTGACTTGGATTATAGTGAGGGTGACTTGCGCAGGATCAGCCTCACCTGTTCCCCCTGCAGTCGGGGAAGTGAGCAGAGCCATCAAAAAAAATGTCCACCGGCAAAGCTCCAGGCTCTGACGCCATCCCTGCAGAGGTGTTTCAAGTCGGGAGGCCCCCATGATCAGTCATCTCACCAGCCTGTTCCAGTCGATGTGGGACAGGGAACAACTCCCTCAAGATTTCCGGGATGCAACAATCGTCCACATTTATAAGCGGAAAGGAGATCGGCAGTCCTGCGACAACCACCGAGGTATTTCCCTCTTGTCCATAGCAGGCAAGATCCTGGCCCGGTCCTGCTTGACCGCCTTCTGGAACACTTGGAGCAAGGCCTTCTCCCTGAGAGCCAGTGTGGCTTCCGTGCGGGTCGAGGGACCACTGACATGATATTCGCCGCCCGCCAGCTCCAGGAGAAATGCATGGAGCAGCACCTTGACCTCTGCATGACCTTTGTTGACCTCACCAAGGCCTTTGATACAGTCAGTCGGGAGGGACTATGGAAGGTCATGGGAAAATTGGTTGCCCCAGCAATTTTATTGCAATTGTCCGCCAGTTCCACGACGGAATGACAGCCAGAATCCTTGAGGACGGCGACTCATCTGAAGCCTTCCAGGTGACCAACGGAGTCAGGCAGGGCTGTGTCCTGGCCCCAACACTGTTCAGCATCATGTTCTCGGCAATGATGTCCGACGCCTTTAGGGACTGCAAGTCCGGTATCAACATCAAGTACAGGACAGACGGGAAACTTTTCAACTCCAGGAGATTGCAGGCTGTCACAAAGGTGAGGGAGACAGTCGTCAGAGACTTTCTCTTTGCTGACGACTGCGCCCTTAATGCAATCGATGAGCAGGAGATGCAGCTCGATGGACAGGTTCTCATCAGCCTGTGACAACTTCGGTCTCACCATCAGTGCAAAGAAAACCGAAGTGATGTTTCAGCCAGCCCCCGGCAACAATACCATGAGCCTCAGATAAGGGTGAACGGACGGATCTTACGAGTGGTGGAAAACTTCACCTACCTGGGCAGCACTCTCTCCTGCAATGCCAACATAGATGCTGAACCATCAACAGAATCTCCAAGCAAGCAGCGCGTTTGGGAGACTGCGAGAGAAAGTCTGGGAGCGGAGAGGAATCAGCCTCAACACCAAGCTGAAAGTCTACCGGGCAGTCGTGCTTACCACTCTCTACTAACGGCTGCGAGACGTGGACTGCTTACCGAAGGCACGAGCGCCAGATAAACCACTTCCATCTCAGGTGTCTTCGGAATCTCCTTCACATCCGCTGGCAGGACAAAGTCCCAGACACGGAAGTTCTGAAGCAGGCAGATCTCCCTAGCACACCATCACAATCATGCGCAAGGCCCAGCTGAGATGGGCGGGCCATGTCTCCCGCATGTCCGACACTCGCATCCCAAAACAGCTCTTCTACGGTGAATCTCGGCCAGGGCAGGCGCAAAGTCGGAGGGCAGAAAAAGCGCTACAAGGTATAGTCTCAAGGTCTCTCTCAAAGACTTCTCCATCGGAACAGAGACCTGGGAGACACTTGCTGCCAACCGCTCATCCTGGCGCAGCGCAATCACCGTGGGAGCAGGGACAGCCGAGGAGGGACGGATTCGGTCAGCGGAGCAGAACGTCAGATGCGTAAAGTCAGAGCCGCCTGCACCAGTAGCACTGCCCCTACCCACTTCTGCCCCACCTGTGGGAGGGGCTTCCTTGCCCGGATTGGCCTCACCAGCCACCTCCGGTCTCATGGCGGCAGTTCCATCAGATGATGTCAGTTGGTCATCTTCGAACCGAAGGACGAACATTATTATTATATATATATTATATATCCACTGGAATTTCTATCTACCCTTTACGGATTCTCTTTTGGATACTTACCCTCCGGCTGCACCTCTCCTACCTATGAATCACTGTGGACTCTACTCTTGATGAAAAATCCTTACAATACACCACGACGTCAAAACCTTTGAACTTTACGTAAAACTGTTATTCGGTGTCCCTTTCTGTAGAAGAGCGTAGGCTCGAAACGTAAAAGACTTTTTTTCAATTCCTGAGTATTATACTAATACATCTGTTTGTTTTGTTCACCACCTGTCTTCGTCTTTTGCTTTTTCGTGAACTCTCCCTAAATATATATATATATATATATATATATATATATATATATATA
>NW_021835696.1:0-27500 GCF_006345805.1 Octopus sinensis
TATTGGTATTGTGATTAATTTTCGCAATTATTGTTTGATGTGGACTGAGTCATTCCATTATTAGTAGTAGTATTATCTTCATTTGACGTGGCAGTATTCTATGTTATGCCATTAAACCTTGTTGGGTCTTAGTTAGTTAGTTAGTTAGTTAATTTGGCTCAAAAGCAAATAGCAAGGCCATGTAGGGGGACATGGAGTTAAGTACAGGGTGGTGTTCATGTAAAGAGTTCAGGCCACTTGAGGTCAAGGGAGTCTTTGAACAAAGCGGTCGTCGGCATCTTCACCATCTCGTCTGGCAGCTTGTTCCACGGATCCGCAACCCGGACGGAGAAAGCTCCTCTCCTTCGATTGAGATGAAATCGTCGCAGGTAGAGCTTTTCGGAATGACCCCACAGCCGACGCTCTGGAGCAGGAGTGAAGAACAGCTCTTTCGAGAGGTTATACTTTCCGCTTATGATGTTGTGGGCAAGAATGAGATCACCACGGCGGCAGTTTATCAGTTCATCTGTTACACTGTGATTCGATATATAAGTATTGTTATTAGGTTCAATATTATCTCCATCCTTATAATGAGTGCTATTACTAGCTTTCTTATCATTGCTATCGCTGTCCTGAATATTGTTATAGTAATTAGTATAGCTATTGTTGTTATCAGTGCTAAAGTCGTTGTTTAGGGAACTACTATCAGTTATCTCTAAGCTATCAGCTTGGCGGTTAGACACCATAGCTGTAGGGATAATAACTTCGTTATTGTTATTATTATTATTATTATTATTATTATTATTATTATTATTATTATTATTATTAATATTATTGTTATTATTATTATTGTTATTGTTATTGTTATTATTATTATTGTTATTATTATATTATTATTATTATTATTATTATTATTATTATTATTATTATCATTCAGTAGTTTTATTTTTATAACGTGCTTTCACTTCACTACCGAGCGCAGCTCCGTGTGCCTTGGGTATGTGCTGTGATTTGTTGTGATGCTCTGATGGTTACTGTATTGAAAGTGTTCTGCATAGGATGTGTGCAGTGCCTAGTAGTGCAATTAGTATATATTATATATATACATATATATATATACATATGTATATACATATGTACATACATATATATACATATATATATATACATATATATGTATAATATATACATACATATGTATATATATATATATATACATACATACATATGTATATATATATATATATATATATATATATATATATATATGTATGTATGTATGTATGTATGTATGTATGTTGTGTGTGTGTGTGTGTGTGTGTGTATATATGTTTCTGTGTCTGTGCTTGTCTCCCCAACATCGCTTGACAACCGATGCTGGTGTGTTTACGTCCCCGTAACTTAGCGATTTAGCAAAAAAGAGACCGATAGAATAAGTACTAGGCTTACAAAGAATAAGTCCTGGGGTCGATTTTCTCGACTAAAAAGAGGCGGTGCTCCAGCATGGCCACAGTCAAATGACTGAAACCAGTAAAAGAGTAAAAGAGTGTGTGTGAGTGTGTCTGTGTATGTTGTTGTTTGTTTGTTCGTTCCTTCTCGAGCCACGACTGGCTCATAAGGGCCGGTTTCCCGGTTTCCTTGGCGTATAGGTTCCCCCACCTGGACAGGACGCCGGTCCGTCGCGGGTGAGCTGCAAGATGTAGGAGGAAAGAGTGAGAGAAACTTGTGGCGAAAGAATCAGCAGAAGTTTCGCCATTACCTTCTGCCGGAGCTGCGTGGAGCTTAGGTATTTCGCTCATAAACACACACATCGCTCGGTCTGAGATTCAAACCCACGATCTCTCGACTGTGAGTCCGCTGCTCTAACCACTAGGCCATGTGCCTCCACAGTCTGTGTATGCGCTTGCGTCTATGTGTGTACATACCTTATCCATCGGAAGATTTCTCCATGAGTCAAGGATCAAATTCCGGTAGAGACCTACATCTGAAGCATATGGTTTTATTTGGTAAAAGCTATTATAAACGGGCGCTATCGTAGGGATCTTTACTCTAAATACCATCACCGATGTATCAGCTGAAATATAAAAGATATTAGTTTAAAATTTTGAAATTTTGGACAGTAATTTCGTGGGAAGGGTTTAGGTCGATTACATCGACCCCAGAATTCAACTGGTACTTATTTTACCGACCCCGAAAGGACGAAAGGAAATGTCGACTTCGGCGGAATTTGAACTCGGAACGTAAAGAGACGGACGAAATGCCGCTAAGCATTTTGCGAGTTCTGTGCCTTATGAGATATAGGAAATATTAATGATGATGATATAATTATTAAAAATATAATTATAATTCGGCACAAGGTCAAGAGTTTTGAGGGAAAGAGTTTAGCCGTTACAATAGACCCCAATACTTCACTGGTACCTTTATCGTACCCAGAGGGATGGAAGGCAAACTGAACACCGATGGGATTTGAACTTAGGTCGTAAAGAACAGAGACAATTAACTCAAGGAATTATCAGACATCCTATCGATCCTGCCAGCTCACCACCTGAATAATTTCGGCCCAAGACCAGCGACTTCCAGGGAGGGGTAATTCGATTAAATCGAACCCAGTAATCAGCTGGTGCTTATTTCATCGAACCTGAAAGGATAAAAGTCAAAGTCAGCTTCGTCGGTGTTTGAACTCACAACATAAAGACGGAGGGAAAGCTTCTAAGCATTTTGTTCAGCGTGCTAACGACTCTGCCACCACGCCGCCTTAATAATAATAATGATAATAATAATAATCCTTTCTACTAAAGGCACAAGGGCTGAAATTTGCAGGTAGGGGACTAGTCGTCTACATCGACTTCAGAACTCAGCTGGTACTAAATTTATCGACCCGGAAAGGATGAAAAGCAAAGTCGATATCGGTGGCGTTTGAACTCAGGACATGGACGGAAGAAATGCCGCTAAGCATTTTTCCCGGATCGCTAACGATTCTGCCAGCTTACCATCTGAAAAATAATAATAATAATAATAATAATAATAATAATAATAATAAATGCCCTGATGCTGTACCAGGCAGTGGCTTTCGTGGCTTCTGATCTGCAAGGTCATGTGCTATTTATCTTGATATGAGATCACCATGTCACGCACATATGGTTGTGATACATGTTCCTAGTGTACCCTTATCAGACGGGTAGTCATGATGGGTATATTGGGCTTCGTATATTTTACCCCAGTGTCACTTTGATGGCATGCAGTGCTCTCTCACTCAATAATAATATTAATAATAATAATAATAATAATAATAATAATAATAATAATAATAATAATAATAATAATAGTAGTAGTAATAATAATAATAATAATAATAATCATAATAATCATAATAATAATAATAATAATGATGATGATGATGATGATAATAATAATAATAATAATAATAATAATAATAATAATAATAGTAATAATAATAATAATAAGAAGAAGAAGAAGAAGAAGAAGAAGAAGAAGAAGAAGAACAACAACAACAACAACAACAACAACAACAACAACAAGGCGGCTGGACGTAATAGAAGCTGGACGTGTTTTTTCGCTGCGTGACAACTGAAAAAATATCTGTAAAAAAACTGGAAGATCTACTGTTTTCTGTGAGTAATTTGAATTTCCCTCAAAATAAGTTAAGGAACTTACATATCTACAGCTTTGGACATACAAAAGGAACACCAAACAAAAAATTTTGAATCATAAATATCTCCAATTTTGTGTGAACATTTTGTCGTCCCTTCTCTGCATTTTATTGTAACAACACAATTAAATGCACGATAAAAAACTATGGAAGTAAGCACCTGCTAATATATATATACTGCACAACTACAAAAACTGTAAACCACAGCATAACTTTTAAAAAGAAAAGAAAAATTTCAAAAGAAAAAGAAATTCAGAAATTCAAAATCCCAACAAGGTGAACCCGCTCTTCCTCCTACTGGAATATTTACAACTCCCTATAAATATTTTAAATCTCCCGCAGAATAAAATAAGTTAGGAAACTTACATACCTACAACTATCGAACACACACACGGTCAGCTTAAAATACAAAAAAAGGAAATCTTTAATATCTACAACTAATGTGCGACAACGTATCCTTTCCTCTCCCCATGAGTATCCGAAAATGTAAATACCATCATCCTCCTTTCTATTCTAAGAACACTATCATTTCTCTCTGTGCATATCTAGTAAATCTTAGAACTTCACTAACCACAACTTGTTTTCTTTTCTGAGCATTCGAAAATGTAAACATTCTTCCCATTGCAAAAATCTTATTGTATTTTCCAAATGGACATCTCAAGAAACTTAAAAACTTATATATATTACCCAAACACGTAAACACGTAAACTTTTATTGCAACAACAAAAATGAATTCAGAAATTTAAAAGATCATCGACGTGAATATCAGAAAATATGCGTGTGTGAATATACATATACATATACATATGTGTATGGGTATATATATATATATATATATATATATATATATATATATATATATATATATATATATATATATATATATATATATAGTTTTTTTTCTCCTCCTACCATTAATTACAAATATAACAAGCTGAATTGCTTTTCAAGATAACGCTGGTACTAGTAAACAGGTTTGACCTTTCCTGACCCGAAATGTCCTTTGTCTCTGGCTGACCATTCCACAATCTGCTGGATCTATTTATAGACCTATAGAACATGACCTCTTTACTGTGGCGAGGGTGATAATAATAATAATAATAATAATAATAATAATAATAATAATAATAATAATAATAATATAATAATAATAAGCTACTGCTGTGACTACACATAAAACAATATCATTGATGATGATGATGACGGTAATTATATTGGTGATGATAATTTTTTTTCGTATTTTATTCTCATTTTTTCGAACTAATACAGGCAGAGTGAACCTTTCATAAGTTTTTTTTTCTTAAAAAAAGGGAAAACTATGCTCGGAGATAAATCTATCAACAAAATAATACAGACGAATACAGATCTGCTAGCCTTAATAAGCTGCGCTACGAACAATGTTTACGTGCAGAGATTCCTAAACTGACAGATCCGTCTCTTAATGTAAGAGTCGAAGCTCGTCATGCTTCAATGTCAACAAAACAAACTACAAACTGCGATGGTCGTCGAGCGGATTGCAAAAGACCACGCACCCGAAAATTGAACCAAAGTCTGAGTGAAAAATCAGCTACTGGATCAAATCTTCCCGACACACAGGAGCTGGACGTACCCCACAACTGGAATATTCCAACAGATGGCCATCCATGCTCGTCACCAAACACTCAAAAGAAAAAGAAGGAAAAATGGACTAGGGAAGATAATAAAGAAGTTCTTGCGGCCTTCTACCATGCCATATATTGCCCCACAGATAAATCGAACACTATACAAACCTACATAAACTGGAGACAGAATCACCCTGAAGCAAGACCCTACATAGACAGTAACAAACTTGCCAACGTCAGAAGAAACATTATAAAAAAAAATTACTGACTGAAGTAGAGATTGACCAAATTAGACAAGCAGTAACGGATAGAATAAACGAAGCTGCAGCTAAAGAAGATAATACAGAGGAAATAATTATAGACCAGCCCAGAGCTGATAAAAACGAAGTTAGGATTGAAAGAGTTAGTATAAGTGATAGGCAAAGTGAAATACTCCCAGTACCAAACATAAACACTAAGACAGATGAACATCAAATAGATGAAGAAAGCCACACAAATATTGACCCGACAGAACTACATGAGATACAAAGTCAAATCATGACTGAATGGCTGAAAATTAAAGAAACCAGTATGGATGAACGTGATACACTCCCTAAAATCCACAACTCTAAACAAAACATGAAAATAATTGGTAAAATCCGGCTTGCACTTAAGGATATAATTTCAGCTAATGATGTTGATATCACAGATCTCAACCACCTATACTATGCATCCACGAAAATCTCAACGATCCTATGTGGTGAAAAGATTAGAAAACGACAACATTTCCACAAAAAGCCTTCTTGGCAAGAGCGTTTGCAACAACAAATTAAACTATTTAGATCTGACAGTGAATATTTGAAAAATCTTAAGGTTCATATGACTGCCAAACCTACAAAAACCCAAAAACTAATGAAAAAATATAATATGAAAACTATACTTGATATTGATGCCACCATAGAAACCATCAAGCAAAAGGTATCTGCTAAAGCTGCCCGCATAGCGAGGTATGAAAAGCGTGTTAGATTCTTCAGGGACAACAACATGTTCAAAAATAACCCCAAAACTTTTTACAGGAAGATAGGAAAAACACCAGTTACTGTAAAGTCTGTACCATCAAAAGAAGAAGTTCAGGGATTTTGGAATAAAATTTGGGCAGAAGAAAAAACACACAGCGAAAAGGCCCCCTGGATTGATAGAATATCTAAAGAACTGGACTCCTTAGAAGAGCAAAAGTGGGGGGGTGTCAAGGTAGAAGATATAAGATCTGCTCTCAGGAGATCAAGCAAATGGAAGTCTCCAGGAAAGGATAAAATCCCTAACTTCTGGTTGAATGCCTTCCCAGAGAGCCATGAACTGCTAACAGAACTTTACAATGATGTTTTGCAACACCCTCCTTGGCTAGTTAATGGGTTAACATTCCTGCTTCCAAAAAGTGAAGAAACAAATGAACCAAAAACTATAGACCCATAACCTGCTTAACAACTATGTACAAAACACTAACATCTGTCCTGACGGAATATACTTATAGTTTTTTGACGGCCAGAAAGGATGTAAACGTGGATCCTACGGTTGTAAAGATCAACTACTCATCAATAAGATGATCATAGAAGATTGTCACAAACGACACAAAACTTATCAATAGCCTGGATAGACTATAAAAAGGCTTTTGATAGCCTACCACATAGCTGGATTAAGAAATGCCTAGAAATGTATAAGATAGCACCTACTCTGCGAAACCTTTTGTCTGTAAGTATGAGATCATGGAGAACCACACTAACTTTGAATAGTGACAATGAATTTCTAAATGCTGGTGATGTAAAAATTTCATGTGGCATTTTCCAGGGTGAATCACTATCACCACTCCTCTTCTGTTTAGCCTTAATACCTCTCTCAAAACTGCTGAGTGACGCGCAGTACGGATATAAAATGTTTGATAAAGATATAAATCATCTCATTTACGTGGATGATTTAAAGCTCTTTGCAAAAAATGACCAACAACTTAAGGACTTACTAGCGATTGTCAATCAATTCAGTGATGACATCAGAATGCAATTTGGCCTCGATAAATGTGCAAAAGCTACCTTTATCAAAGGAAAAATGACAGAAACATCTAACGTCAACCTTGACCAGCAGAATGTCATAAAAGAATTAGACCCAGCGAAGAACTACAAGTATCTAGGGGTAATTGAAGGAAACGGAATAAGGCATTCAGAGATGAAGGAAAGGATCAGGAGGGAATGTTATCGCAAAGTAAAAGCAATACTGAAGACAGAGCTGAATGCGAGAAAGAGGATCGAAGCGATCAATGCATTAGCCATGCCAGTCGTGACTTACAGTTTCAATATCGTTAACTGGTCAATTACTGAAATATGTAATCTTAACAGAAAAATATGAAAACTGTTGACACTGCATAGAATGCACCACCCTAAGGCAAATACAGAACGACTTTATCTGCCAAGAAAAGAGGGAGGCCGTGGACTTTTACAACTGGCAATAACAATGAAGATTGCTACAATTGGCCTAGACACCTACCTGAAGATCTCTGAGGACTGGATGTTAAAACTTGTCTCAAAACATGAAAACAAGAAAGCATCGTGCTCAGTAACAAAACGGGCAAAGGAATATCTAAATGAATTCCGAATACAACAAATTTCGGAATTAGAAATAGACATACAAGAAACAGGCACAGAAAAAGCTAAGCGCATGAAAACCCGTGCTAAATCTGCGGCCTTAGATATTCTGAATGATAAATGGCAAGAAAAACCTCTCTATGGCAAATACCCAAAGAGAGCGAATAATGCAGATGCTGACAAAGCCCTGACCCATCAATGGCTAATGGCCTCTGGCTTAAAATCTGAAACAGAGGGGTTTATCATAGCAGCTCAAGATCAATGCCTACCAACAAGAAACTACCAGGCCAACATATTAAAGATCGGCAGTAGCCCAACATGTCGTGTATGTCAGCAACAAAATGAAACCATTGATCATGTGGTCTCCAAGTGCAGTCTTCTAGCGCCTACAGAGTTTCTCAACAGGTATGATAGAGCTGCACAATATATTCACTGGGTAATCTGCAAAAACCTGGATTTGCCCCATGAAAAATACTGGTGGGAACACAAACCACCCCCAGTGCTTGAAAATGACCACATCTCACTCCTCTGGAACTTCACCATTCAAACTGACAGAAAGATAGATGCAAATAGGCCAGACATCATATTGAAAGACTTCAAACAAAGACCATGCCTCCTCATTGATATGACTGTCCCAATCGATATAAAGACTGAGCAAATATAAAGATCTTGAAATAGAAATCAGCAAAATGTGGAACCTAAAGACTAAAACAATACCTGTTGTCGTAGGTGCCCTGGAAATGATAGCAAAAGGGGCTGATTGCTACCTAACTCAGATACCAGGAAACCCAAAAATGGCAGAAATTCAAAAGATAGTGCTCATGGGAACTGCTCATATCCTACGCAAAATACTTTCTATGTAATCTCAAGGTTTAAAACAAACATTTTTTTTAGACATCCACTAATACAACACAAAAAACAACCAAATATATGGCACACTAGGCATAACAACAACGTGAACTTCCAACCTGTTGTCTCTTGAGGTCTCTGGGTGAGATTGGAGCCAACTTGTACAGACATAATATACAAATATAAAGCAAAAGTCAAACGTATAATAATAATAATAATAATAATAATAATAATAATAATAATAATAATAATAATAATAATAATAACGATGATGATTAGAATAATAATAATGTACTCTACCATCGAAGACGATGTATGAGAGTTCAGCTTTTACCGAATAACCTGCATAAATGATTTGTTTGTAATGGTCTTGTTTGTTATTTCTTTACTGCCCACAAGGGGCTAAACACAGAGAGGACAAACAAGGACAGACAAACAGCTTAAGTCGATTATATCGACCACAGTGCGTAACTGGTACTTATTTAATCGACCCCGAAAGGATGAAAGGCAAAGTCGACCTCGGCGGAATTTGAACTCAGAACGTAACGGCAGACGAAATACCGCTAAGCATTTCGCCCGGCGTGCTCACGTTTCTGCCAGCTCGCCGCCTTTCCAAAGGATTAAGTCGATTACATCGACCCTAGTGCGTAACTGGTACTTTATTTATCGACTCCGAAAGGATGAAAGGCAAAGTCGACCTCGGCGGAATTTGAACTCAGAACGTAACGGCAGACGAAATACCTATTTCTTTGCTACCCACACAGAGAGGACAAACAAGAACAGACAAACGGATTAAGTCGATTATATCGACCCCAGTGTGTAACTGTTACTTATTTAATCGACCCCGAAAGGATGAAAAGCAAAGTCAATCTCGGCGGAATTTGAACTCAGAACGTAACGGCAGACGAAATACCTATTTCTTTGCTACCCACAAGGGGCTAAACACAGAGAGGACAAACAAGAACAGAAAAACAGATTAAGTCGATTATATCGACCCCTGTGCGTAACAGGTACTTAATTAATCGACCCCGAAAGGATGAAAGGCAAAATCAACCTCTGCGGAATTTGAACTCAGAACGTAACGGCAGACGAAATACCGCTAGGCATTTCGCCCGGTGTGCTAACGATTCTGACAGCTCGTTTGTGTCGCGTATTAGCTCACTCTCTCCATCAAATCGACATTGACTGAATAGATGTACTGTATGTCACATGTCAGGTATCGAAGTGAAGGTAGAGCTACTCGAGATGAAGTGTTTTGCTCAGGAACACAACACACCACCTGGTGTCGGAAGTGAACATACGATCTCGTGATCGTGAATACAACACCCTTACCATTAGACCAATAGCAATAATAATAATAATAATAATAATACTTTCTACTATAGACATGAGGCCTGATATTTAGGGGAGAGGACCAGTCCATTACATCGACTCTCGCACTTAACTGGTACTTAATTCGTCGACTCCGAAAGGATGAAATGCAAAGTCCACTTCGGCGAAATTTGAACTCAGAACGTAGCGAGACACCGCTAAGTATTTTGTCCTGCGTGCTAACGATTCTAATAACAGTGGGTTACTTACCTCTATATAAGCACAGTTCGTTGTTGCCATATTTACCGGACGGTTTCACCCCAGTACCTGATGTGAAAGTACTACAAAACTTATTTGTCTTGTTATAAGAAACGAATACTACTTTAGTATCGACCATTCTGTTTAAAGCCATCAATGTACATTCTGTTACACTTTGAGTTGAGTAAGAGCGTCGTGATGAAGACCACGAGCTAATCTCATAAATGGTATAACCAGGTTTCAGAAAGTTGAAGCGGATTGACATCTCTTGGGGGGTTACGATCGCGATATTTACAAGGGTTAAAAGCAACGCCGTAGTCACAGCTGGGCCGGTAAGAGCAAACTGGAACATTCTTGACCTTGGATCTACTGAAATAGAGAAAGAGAGAGAGATATTGGGTGAGCAATAAGGGAAGATAGCAATAGCTGATGGTAGAGAGGGTGGGGTAGATATGTATATAGATAGATGCAATGAGGAAGAAGAGAGAGAGAGAGAGAGGGAGAGGGAGAAAATTGAGAGGAAATGAGGGTCAGTAAACAAGTAGTGTTAGAGGTCTCCGTCTTTTTCTTCTTCTTCTTCTTCTTCTTCTTCTCCTTCTTCTTCTTCTTCTTCTTCTTCTTCTTCTTCTTCTCCTTCTTCTTCTTCTTCTTCTTCTTCTTCTTCTTCTTCTTCCTCTACTTCCTCGTCTTCTTCTTCTTCTTCTTCTTCTTCTTCTTCTTCTTCTATTTCCGTGTCTTCTTCTTCTTCTCTTCTTCTTCTTCTTCTTCTTCTTCTTCTTCTTCTTCTCTTCTTCTTCTTCTTCTTCTTCTTCTTCTTCTTCTTCTTCTTTTTCTTCCAATCAGGACACACGCCATTAGCCACAAAGAATAATCTCTAATTCGAGCCTACTCTAAGCTACTAAGAATGCGTGTGGCAACTTGAAGATCCACCCACCACACCCGATAGACTGGCGGTTGCACGGGCGCGAAAGCTACGTTGTTATCCTCATTCCGTAAACGGTGGCTTTTAACGGGTGGAGAGCTGAACCATCCTGGGGTACAGAGGATTCGCAATCAAGACTAGGATCTGAAAGTTTACCACACCATAGTGAGTTATACCATTGTCCTTCTGCTTTGTGGCAGAGGTAGGAAGAAAGAGTGAGAGAAAGTTGTGGTGAAAGAGTACAACGGGGTTCACCCCCTTCCCCAGCCAGAGCCTCGTGAAGCTTAGGTATTTTTACTCAATAAGCACTCACAATGCTCGGTCTGGGAATCGAAACCGCATTCTTACGACCGCGAGTCCGCTGCCCTAACTACTAGGCCATTGCACCTCCACACGGTCTCCGTTGCCCGGTTTACGCACCACCACTTGGCATTTTGGGAATCTTTTGTGAAAAACACTATTGCACGTACTGAGAACAGCTTCCCAGTGTGAACACACCATTCTCTTTCCCTCCTGCAAGTCTTAGACGCCCTGCAGATAGTCATAGGCTTTTGATATCCACCTGTTCTCATTTTCATAGCTCAGATCCTGCTCCCTTGATTGATTATCATCGATATTTTTTCCATAAATAATCGAAATGTCTATCACGTTACAGATAATCTCGTTCCTATTCTCCATATATTTCTTTACTACCCACAAGGGGCTAAACATAGAGGGGACAAACAAGGTCAGACATAGGTATTTAGTCGAGTACATCTACCCCAGTGCTTAACTGGTACTTAATTTATCGACCCAGAAATGATGAAAGGCAAAGTCGACCCCGGCGGAATTTGAACTCAGAACGTAACGGCAGACGAAATACCTATTTCTTTATTACCCACAAGGGGCTAAACACAGAGGGGACAAACAAGGACAGACATAGGTATTAAGTCGATTACATCGACCCCAGTGCGTAACTGGTACTTAATTTATCGACCCAGAAAGGATGAAAGGCAAAGTCGACCCCGGCGGAATTTGAACTCAGAACGTAACGGCAGACGAAATACCTATTTCTTTATTACCCACAAGGGGCTAAACACAGATGGGACAAACAAGGACAGACATAGGTATTTAGTCGAGTACATCTACCCCAGTGCTTAACTGGTACTTAATTTATCGACGCAGAAATGATGAAAGGCAAAGTCGACCCCGGCGGAATTTGAACTCAGAACGTAACGGCAGACGAAATACCTATTTCTTTACTACCCACAAGGGGCTAAACACAGAGGGGACAAACAAGGTCAGACATAGGTATTTAGTCGAGTACATCTACCCCAGTGCTTAACTGGTACTTAATTTATCGACGCAGAAATGATGAAAGGCAAAGTCGACCCCGGCGGAATTTGAACTCAGAACGTAACGGCAGACGAAATACCTATTTCTTTACTACCCACAAGGGGCTAAACACAGAGGGGACAAACAAGGTCAGACATAGGTATTTAGTCGAGTACATCTACCCCAGTGCTTAACTGGTACTTAATTTATCGACCCAGAAATGATGAAAGGCAAAGTCGACCCCGGCGGAATTTGAACTCAGAACGTAACGGCAGACGAAATACCTATTTCTTTACTACCCACAAGGGGCTAAACACAGAGGGGACAAACAAGGTCAGACATAGGTATTTAGTCGAGTACATCTACCCCAGTGCTTAACTGGTACTTAATTTATCGACCCAGAAATGATGAAAGGCAAAGTCGACCCCGGCGGAAAATGAACTCAGAACGTAACGGCAGACGAAATACCGCTAAGCATTTCGCCCGGCGTGCTAACGTCTCTGCCAGCTCGACGCCTCCATAGTTGTTGCGTCGACACCCCCAGACGATTTAGTAGGCTAGCCCATTTGACCATGGATGGTATGGCGGAGTTAACACATGCTTCGTATACCAGTAATTGGAGGTAGGCCCCCGACAAATCCAGCATGAGAAGAATTTCTCTACGATTTCTCTACCAATCACCAATTCCACGCAAACTAAGAACAATGGCCCAGTGGTTAGGGCAGCGCGCTCGCGGTCAGAGCATCGCGCTTTCGATTCCCAGACCGGCGTACTAACGTTTCTTATTTCTTTATTGCCCACAAGGGGCTAAACATAGAGGGGAAAGCGTGAGAGAGACGCCTTGCTTGAATGGTTGGTGGATGTCAGAAGATCGTTGCATACGTGATAACTAGAAGCTCATTTCTTTTTAAAGGCTGAGAAATTTTATGAGTGGACTAGCAGTATCGCCCGGCCATACACAGACAGCTCAGCTTTATATATATACTAGAAGTATTGCCTGGCATTGCTCAGGTTTGTTTCAACCCTTTAGAATTGGAATTTTTGAAAAGTAAAAGTTTTGCATTATGTAGCTTGTTATTCTCTTTACGTGAACATTTATTCTGGTTGAAATACACCGAAAAATGGCGATACAGCAGTCAAATAATCGTAAAAAATAGGGATTTTCAGAGAAAAAAAGCACCTTTTTGATGTAAATAATTTTTGGTGTTAACATGGTCCGATTTGAATTTTTTTCTTCCACGGAAAGAAGAGCAAGCCTTCTTCTATCATACTCTGAATTTTGGTCAACTTGCGCCACAGAGCCTCAGAGGAGATAGTGTTAGTTGAAGGCTACCAAACCTGCCATACACAGACAACTTCAGCTTTATATAGAGAGAGATTAACCAAAACCCAGACGTACCAACTGAGGAAAATCTTTGTTTTTCAAAAAGCTGGTTGAAAGGTAGCACTTAAATTTCCAAACAAACTCAATGGGTTGAGCAGTGTGTTGAGTGCATTCAGGATTATTTGAAGAACATATGGAGTGTGCGCCGTTATTTCCATGACAAATTTGGCGTAGATCCTCCTATTATCAAAGGAGATCAAATGCCTTTGCACCGGAATGAAAGTAGTGGACAAGCTACCTTATCAGTCAGAAATCAAGATAACCGTTCGTCAAAGAAAACCACCATTTGTCTAGGGAATGTATCACAATGTTCAGCCAGGTTAGCAATGATACCAAAATAAAGCTTATCTCAGAGTTTGTATTTAAAGGAACTGGAAAAGACCACCACTACTGAATGCCCTGCCTACAATGAAACATCAATGGTCTCCTAAAGGCGGCGAGCTGGCAGAAACGTTAGCACGTCGGGCGAAATGCTTAGCGGTATTACGTCTGCCGTTACGTTCTGAGTTCAAATTCCGCCGAGGTCGACTTTACCTTTCATCCTTTCGGGGTCGATAAATTAAATACCAGTTACGCACTGGGGTCGATGTAATCGACTTAATACCTATGTCTGTCCTTGTTTGTCCTCTCTGTGTTTAGCCCCTTGTGGGCAATAAAGAAATAGGTCTCCTAAAGGTTCTTATAGATTAGAATAGCTGCTCTGTGCTATTGAAAACCTTCCAAACCGATTCAATGTTTTCACTCGCAAACTTTGCCATTTATGTGCTCAATGATTGCATGGTGCATTTGATGCCGGAGGTGAGAGACGCCCTCTGTAAAAGGAGGTATGTGCTAGTCATCATCAGCGGTGGTATCACTGGATTTGTTCAAGATAACGACACGCACTTGCACAAACAACTGAGAGAAAAATATCGCGAAATACAGAAAGCAAAGATGCTAGAAAAGTTAGTTCAAACTCCGAGTAAAATACCCACGCCCAATCGACCTGAGATGATGTAGATGCTACATCGAGCACTTGCAGATTGCAAGATTGGTATCAAAGCTGCTTTCAAGTCGACGTGGGCCACAAAAGCTTTCGATGGCTCTGAAGATTATAAGGTATCAGACCGAATCAGGCACCTCGTCGGTCCGTCGATGCGAAGGTTTCGTCTTGAGATGATCTCAAAACCCTGTCCAAATACTTATTTCTTTACTACCCACAAGGGGCTAAACACAGAAAGGACAAACAAGGACAGACAAACGGATTAAGTCGATTATATCGACACCAGTGCGTAACTGGTACTTATTTAATCGACCCAGAAATGATGAAAGGCAAAGTCGACCCCGGCGGAATTTGAACTCAGACCGTAGTGGCAGACGAAATACCGCTAAGCATTTCGCTAACGTTTCTGCCAGCTCGCCGCCTTCCAAATACTATTCAGGGAGTCATTAAGGACTTAGTTCCACCGAAAGGGGTTAAGCGTGCAAACAATATTGAAAGGCTCAGGATATTTGATTGTGACGGCATCGAGGAAAAAGCTGCCGAAAGTGATTCGGAAGATGAAAGAGAGCCATCTGGGAATCTTTTGGAAGTGAGTGAGCCATCTGGAGAAATCCCCATGGAAGTTTCGCAGGAGCCAAAGCACGGCCGGCCAAACATGATGACAGGAAGCTCTGTCTCTCTTGTAGGAATCAACAGTGATGATCAGGTTAGTAACGATGCCCTGTTCCTTGAAAAAAGACAGGTGTTGGATGAAAACGAAACCTCTACACTTTTGTTGCCGTATCAAAGGAAACTCATGTCAACTGTCAGTGAAGCTCGGCGATCCGTAAAGAAGCGAGTACCGAAACGGAGAAACCTTCAGAAGGACAGTGACGAAAAATCATGAGTTTACTATTTTATACTTATTTTTGTGTTGTATTTTACTTTCTTTTTAAGACTTGTTGCTTGTATCAATATCTGGTTAGTCCACAGCATTAAATCCCATAATCATCATAATTAACAAATGTCTTATGTTTATTATCCAAATGTATATCTTAACTAAAGTACACGTTCCAAGTACACGTACGTGCTAATTTCACTTGGCTCTTGTTAATTTTTTTCCCTCGTTGTGTCGTTGTAAGTGCTTTAAGATGCATTTCTCCTAATTTTCGTACATACACCATCCAGTTAATGACTCCCACCAACCTCCGTACATTCCAACCCACCTTCTTATATTTTATTTTAAGCAAATGTCTAACCCACCCGCTTATTCCAACCTCCTCCCTACGCCCCCATTATTTAGGACCCGAGAATAAATAACTGGTTTTAAAAATTCATAGGAGACAACCTAGAAAATTTTAGAATTAGTTACCACTATACAATTAACGATTTTCCGACTCCCCTACCCTGTTTATTCCAACCCACCCGCTTATAGGAATTTAAGCAAATGTCCAACCCGCCAGCTTATTCCAACCCCACTCCTATTATTTGGGACCCGAGAGCGGTAGAATATAAGGAAACACAACTTACGTTTGCTAGAGATGCGGGTAACAACTGTATTTGAGAAGGGTAAGGATTTTCCACTGTTCTCCACAGTATCAGCTACTTTCAGAATTTATCACTGAATGTCCAAAAAGTCTGACTTATTCACTGCAGCCGACAGTGTCTAATGACCTTAATTTCTGCCGCTGTCCGGACTGTCCACTTCAGTCAATATCGCTCACGATTCTTATCTCACTAAATTTAATGACAAGCTTTTGTTTGCAGTCACGCTTCACTGACCAAACAAAAGATACTCGTTTTGAATTAACGGCTTTTTTAAATAGTGTAGGAGTTGTCATTGAAGTTATCGATGAATTCAGCGATAGTCTTGTTTGTAGTTTGGATTTAAGGGTGTTATGGTTACGACAGTGATACGGCAATGATGATACTAATGGCGTTAATGTTGCAATGATGGATTTAGAGGCGGTGGTGAGGGTTACGTTGTGGTGGAGTGATTGGGGTATCAGCGTGTTGCTCGTGATGGTGATGTCGTAGGGAGGTAAAACTGGTGCTGGTTATGGCGGTGATTGTTGCAGAAGCAGTTGTTGTGGCGGTGTGGAGGGATATTAGTGAATGATTTTGTCGCTGCGGATATAATCGACTTAATCCGTTTGTCTGTCCTTGTTTGTACTCTCTGTGTTTAGCCCCTTGTGGGTAGTAAAGAAATAGGTATTTCGTCTGCCGGTACGCCGAGGTCGACTTTGCCTTTCATCCTTTCGGGGTCGATAAATTAAGTATCAGTTACGCACTGGGGTCGATGTAATCGACTTAATACCTATGTCTGTCCTTGTTTGCCCCCCCTCTGTGTTTAGCCCCTTGTGGGTAATAAAGAAATAGGTCGTAGACAGACATACTTCCGCCTATTTTATAATAAAAATATCAAGAAAATATTTTCAAGCATTTTAATAGCAGCAAAATTTCAAGCCTTCTTCCTATAGTAGAAAGGAATACTTCATATACGATTTTTATTTACCCATCCTTATTATCATATCCCTTACAGTTACACAATAGTTTACAATAAAATATTCTGTGTGAATATATCAAAAGTAAAGTATCGTTTCTGGTTGGAACCTCCAGGTTTCCTGTCCTGAAACTGTCTGGCTAAGAGTTCATACGGTTAAAGGAACAACACCGGACACCTTGTAACTATGTTATGGTACCAACTAGCATGTTACAAAGGGTGTTTAAGAACTCAAAAGTGCATAAAACGGCAGACCCACACAGTGGTGTACCCTACATTTTTTCCTGAAAACTTCAAGAAAAATGGCATTATTTCACATGAAATTTTCTACAAAAACCTCTCAGATTTTGTACGTTACGATATCGGGATATAATATGAAATAGAAAAATTCGCAAAAGTCACACATATATACTGACACACGTAACATATATATCCACAAAATGGAACTGAATCTCAGAGATTGGCACATGCATCGCATGTGCGCGACATGGTGATCTCATATCAAGATAAACTGCACATGACCTTGCAGGTGGTGGCCCAGTTAGAATGTTCTTCAGGTCGAGTAACTCATCCCACTCGAAAGGTCCCTGAATAAGGGTTGCTTAAGGATGTTGAACGAAACACCCATGTTTCCAGAGGTGAATTATTCAAACCCCAAAGAATCCCTCTCAACACATGGCTGTGATGCTCCCCCACTACTTCTGCTCGTGATCAGAGATGCACACATCGTCAGCCACTAAGGGACATGCTCAACTGGTTAAAGTCAAACAACTGACAAGCAAATCTGTGGTATTGAGCAGAATATTTGCTGTAGCCCATCTTTTATACCAAGACAAAACAATGTACATGATAACACTTCCAATCAATTAAGATCAGAAGCCACGAGAGCCACTGCCTGGTATTGCATCAGGGCATTTATTATTATTATTATTATTAATTATTATTATTATTATATTATTATTATTATTATTATTATTATTATTATTGAGTGAGAGAGCAGTGCATGCCATCAAAGTGACACTGGGGTAAAATATACGAAGCCCAATATACCCATCATGACTACCCGTCTGATAAGGGTACACCAGGCACATGCATCACAACCATATGTGCGCGACATGGTGATCTCATATCAAGATAAACAGCACATGGCCTTGCAGGTGGGGCCCAGTTAGAATTTTCTTCAGTCCAGTAGCCCATCCCGCTCAAACGGTCCCTGAATAAGGGTTGTTTAAGGATGTTGAAAGAACCACCCATGTTTCCAGAGGTGAATTATTCAAACCCCAAAGAATCCCTCTCAACACATGGCTATGATGCTCCCCCACTACTTCTGCTCGTGACCAGAGATGCACATATCGTCAGCCACTAAGGGACATGCTCAACTGGTTAAAGTCAAACAACTGACAAGCAAATCTGTGGTATTGAGCAGAATATTTGCTGTAGCCCATCTTTTATACCAAGACAAAACAATGTACATGATAACACTTCCAATCAATTAAGATCAGAAGCCATGAGAGCCACTGCCTGGTACTGCATCAGGGCATTTATTATTATTATTATTTATTATTATTATTATTATTATTATTATTATTATTATTATTATTATTGAGTGAGAGAGCAGTGCATGCCATCAAAGTGACACTGGGGTAAAATATACGAAGCCCAGTATACCCATCATGACTACCCGTCTGATAAGGGTACACCAGGCACATGCATCACAACCATATGTGCGCGACATGGTGATCTCATATCAAGATAAACAGCACATGACCTTGCAGGTGGGGCCCAGTTAGAATTTCCTTCAGGTTGAGTAGCCCATCCCGCTCAAACGGTCCCTGAATAAGGGTTGTTTAAGGATGTTGAAAGAACCACCCATGTTTCCAGAGGTGAATTATTCAAACCCCAAAGAATCCCTCTCAACACATGGCTATGATGCTCCCCGACTACTTCTGCTCATGATCAGAGATGCACATATCGTCAGCCACTAAGGGACATGCTCAACCGGTTAAGGTCAAACAACTGACAAACAAATCTGTGGTATTGAGCAGAATTTTTGCTGTAGCCCATCTGTTATACCAAGACAAAACAATGTACATGATAACACTTCCAATCAGTTAAGATCAGAAGCCATGAGAGCCACTGCCTGGTACTGCATCAGGGCATTATTATTATTATCATTATTATTATTATTATTATTATTGTTATTATTATTATTATTATTATTATTATTATTATTATTATTAATATTATTATTATTATTATTATTATCATTATTAATATTATTATTATTATTATTAATATTATTATTATTATTATTATTATTATTATTATTATTAAGATTGTTGTGTTGTGTTCTTGAGCAAGACACTTTATTTCACGTTGCTCCAGTTCACTCAGCTGTAGACATGAGTTGCGATGTCACAGGTGCCAAGCTGTATCGGCCCCTTTGCCTTTCCCTTGGATTGCACTAATGGCGTGGAGAGGGGAGACTGGTATGCATGGGCGACTACTGGTCTTCCATAGACAACCTTGCTCGGACTTGTGCCTGGGAAGGTAACTTTCTAAAGGCAATCCCATTGTTTGTGTCGTGACCGAAGGGGGTCTCAGAGTCAGACATATATATATACCTATATATATATGTATGCATATATACATATATATATACATATATATACATAAATATATATACATATATATATACATATATATATATCCATATATATATACATATATATATATACACATATATTATGTGAAATAGAAAGATGAATAATCTTGTAGCAGATTAAGAAAAAGTTTAACCGATACCTTGGTAGCAAAAATCACAGCAGAAGACAGCACGGTTGGAGGTACAACCATATGGTGTTGCAACCGTGCGTTGGTGCGGATAATTGAATTTTAATATTATTAGTGAATTGAAGAAATGGAGCTGAACGAAGATTGAACAGAAATCGTTTTATTTCGAAACACGTGTAGAATGAAATAAAACGATTTCTGTTCAATCTTCGTTCAGCTCCATTTCTTCAATTCACTAATAATATATACACATATATATATATATACATATATATACACACATATATATACACATATTTATACACACACACACATATATATATATATACATATACATGTATATATACATATCCATATACACATCTATAGTTATACACACACATATATATATACATATATATATATATACACACACACATATATATATATACATATACGCATATATATACACATATATATACAAATACATACATATATATATATACATACACACACACGTATATGCATAAATATATATGCATACACACACATATACATATAGCTGAAGGATTAAAATTAATCAAAGGACATACCAAGTATGTTGACTTGCTGGAAATAACAGTCAAAACTCTTATTTAAATCGCCAAAATACACTGATGATAACTACAGAAGTCAACCGATGGCCAGACAGGCTAAGACACTCACCCAACATTTCGGGTATTTACACTTGAATGTATGCTGGGAGATTATATCAGCCCGTTTTGCCTTGGCGATTTAAATAAGAGTTTTGACTGTTATTTCTAGCAGGTAGCCATACTTAGCATGTCCTTTGATTGATTTTTATCCTTCAACTATTTAATGCCTTTTGGAGGGAGCCTCTATTATTGATTCTGTTATGATCTTTTCTAAATTGCTACACTAGGGAGTCGTAAAATCAATATTATCTTCTAAAATTAACTTTCCATGAATTATGTTTACGGTGAATTATTTGCTCCATACACACACACACACACACACACACATACATACATATATACATACATATACATACACACATAAACACACACGTATATATACATACACATATACACACACACACATATATATACATACACATTTACACACACACACACACACATATATAAATATATGTATATATATATATGTATATATATATATATATGTATATATATATGTATATGCATATATATATATAGGTATATATATATGTATGTATATATATATATGTATATATATATATGTATATATATATGTATATAAATATATGTATATATATATATACATATATACATATATACATATATATATATATGTGTGTGTATATATATATATATATACATATATGTATATATATACATATATATATATATATATATATTATATATATATATATATGTGTGTATATATATATATATACATATATAAAATATTATTAGAGACAAAACCACTATTTTGCAAAACAAACAGGAAAGACTTAATCAATACATAAAATTTTAATAAATAGTCAAAAAAACCGCCAGAAATAAAATCTTTAACATTATTAACAAGTTTCAAGATAAATTCCTTTCTAGAAGGAATAGGAATATCTTTCAAAGATGAATCCCAAAACAGCGGTTCTATCTTACCTGTAAAATCCATAATTTACGAAATTGAGGTATTACACTCAATTCCCTAATATTTATTATTATATATACATATATATGTATATATATACATATATATATATATATATACATATATATATATATATGTATATATATATACATTTTTACGTATATATATATATATATATACATATATACATATACAATGATGATTGAAAAAACAAACATCAGTATTGAGCAAGCAACTTTATATCATCCCCATATATACGCACCGTTGAACATAAATAAAGATTAAAATGCCAGGACGTTCGGCACACAAAGCAATGGTGTAAGAAGATACATATTTACATAGAAATAAAACAAAACCTGTGAAAACCTGTAAAGATCGATGCGTTTGAAAGCGTTTGAAGAAAAAACATGGAGAAAATAGACGAAACAAAATGGAAGACATTTAGAACCTTTACGGTTTGAACGGTACGTTTTGAGTTCAAATTCTGCCGAGGTCGACTTAGCCCTTCATCTTTTCGGAGTTGATTAAATAAGTACCAGTTACGCACTGGGGTCGATGTAATCGACTTAATACCTATGTCTGTCCTTGTTTGTCCTCTCTGTGTTTAGCCCCTTGTGGGTAGTAAAGAAATAGGTATTTCGTCTGCCGGTACGTTCTGAGTTCAAATTCTGCCGAGGTCGACTTTGCCTTTCATCCTTTCGGGGTCGATTAAATAAGTACCAGTTACGCACTGGGGTCGGTATAATCGACTTAATACCTATGTCTGTCCTTGTTTGTCCTCTCTGTGTTTAGCCCCTTGTGGGTAGTAAAGAAATAGGTATTTCGTCTGCCGGTACGTTCTGAGTTCAAATTCTGCCGAGGTCGACTTTGCCTTTCATCCTTTCGGGGTCGATTAAATAAGTACCAGTTACGCACTGGGGTCGGTATAATCGACTTAATACCTATGTCTGTCCTTGTTTGTCCTCTCTGTGTTTAGCCCCTTGTGGGTAGTAAAGAAATAGGTATTTCGTCTGCCGGTACGTTCTGAGTTCAAATTCTGCCGAGGTCGACTTTGCTTTTCATCCTTTCGGGGTCGATTAAATAAGTACCAGTTACGCACTGGGGTCGGTATAATCGACTTAATCCGTTTGTCTGTCCTTGTTTGTCCCCTCTGTGTTTAGCCCCTTGTGGGTAGTAAAGAAATAGGTATTTCGTCTGCCGGTACGTTCTGAGTTCAAATTCTGCCGTGGTCGACTTTGCCTTTCATCCTTTCGGGGTCGATTAAATAAGTACCAGTTACGCACTGGGGTCGGTATAATCGACTTAATCCGTTTGTCTGTCCTTGTTTGTCCTCTCTGTGTTTAGCCCCTTGTGGGTAGTAAAGAAATAGGTATTTCGTCTGCCGGTACGTTCTGAGTTCAAATTCTGCCGAGGTCGACTTTGCCTTTCATCCTTTCGGGGTCGATTAAATAAGTACCAGTTACGCACTGGGGTCGGTATAATCGACTTAATCCGTTTGTCTGTCCTTGTTTGTCCTCTCTGTGTTTAGCCCCGTGTGGGTAGTAAAGAAATAGGTATTTCGTCTGCCGGTACGTTCTGAGTTCAAATTCTGCCGAGGTCGACTTTGCCTTTCATCCTTTCGGTGTCGATTAAATAAGTACCAGTTACGCACTGGTGTCAATATAATCGACTTAATCCGTTTGTCTGTCCTTGTTTGTCCTCTCTGTGTTTAGCCCCTTGTGGGTAGTAAAGAAATAGTGTGTAGTAAAGAAATAGGTATTTCGTCTGCCGGTACCTTCTGAGTTCAAATTCTGCCGAGGTCGACTTTACCTTTCATCTTTTCGGAGTCGACAAATTAAGTGCGAGTGAAACACTGGGGTCGATGTCATCGACTCGTCCCCTCCCAACAAATTTCAGGCCTTGTGCCTTTAGTAGAAGAGCTATAATAATAATAATTCTTTAAACCACAATGGACTAATCTTGGTAATACAGCAACACACGCGCACTTATTTTACATAAAAATAAACATTAAGTATTACTATAAAATACACCAAATAGTCGGAGCGAAAAATCGCGATTTTATTACTAATAATTAATCTGGCTATTGCTACAGTATAAAACTATTATCCTTCACAAAGTCGTTCTAATTTTTTCTTATTGAACGTACGGTAAGAGCAAATTCATTTTCCTACAATTTCTTATAGTTTTTTTTTATTCTTTACTGCCCTCTTGGGGCTCAATTTCTGATTGTTTTTGTCGTAAACTCAAATGTTTTTGATAGTGTTTTTTTTTTTTTTTTTTTTTTTTTGTTACTTGCACACACCCATATATACATATATATATAAATATATATATATATAGAGAGAGAGAGACTAGCAGAATTGCCCGGCGATGCTCGGGGCTGAATTGCTTGAAAGAACTGTTAATGATTGAATTATGATGATTATTCAGGCAAATATTGATATAAGTTTACGGTGGGAGATAAGGACTTAACGATCAAACGTGTGCCATTGCATTGTTTTGGGGGAACCAAATTTCTAATGGGCATTAGTTTATATGTGATGTTTCTTTGAGTTGTTTATTTGCCAGCGGCCATGTTGGAGCACCACCTTGGAGGGGTCTTTAGTCGAATCCCAGGTAATATCATTTTTAAGCCTACGACTTATTCTATCGGTCTCTTTTTGTCGAGCCGTTATTTTACAAGGACATAAACACACCAACATCGGTTGTCAGACGGTGATGGGACAAACGCAAAGACACACCTCTCTCTCTCTCTCTCTCTCTCTCTTATATACATTATGCCACGGGCTTCTATGTTTCTGCCTGCTAAACCCGCTCACAAGACCTTTTAGTCGGCCTACGGCTATAGTTGCAGACACTTGCCCAAGATACCACGCAGTGAGACTGAACCCGGAACCATGTGGTTGGGAAGCTAGCTTATTTCTTTATTGCCCACAAGGGGCTAAACATAGTGGACAAACCAGGACAGACAAACGGATTAAGTCGATTACATTGACTCAGTGTGTAACTGGTACTTGAATTATCGACCCCGAATGGATGAAAGGCAAAGTCGACCTCGGCGGAATTTGAACTCAGAACGTAGCTGCAGGCTAAATACCTATTTCTTTATTACCCACAAGGGGCTAAACATAGTGGACAAACCAGGACAGACAAACGGATTAAGTCGATTATATCGACCCCAATGCGTAACTGGTACTTATTTAATCGACCCCGAAAGGCTGAAAGGCAAAGTCGACCTCGGCGGAATTTTGGACTCAGAACGTAGCTGCAGGCTAAATACCTATTTCTTTATTACCCACAAGGAGCTAAACATAGAAGGGACAAACAAGGACAGACATAGGTATTAAGTCGATTACATCGACCCCGGTGCGTAACTGGTATTTATTTAATCGACCCCGAAAGGATGAAAGGCAAAGTCGACCTCGGCGGAATTTGAACTCACAACGTAACGCAGGCGTGCTAACGTTTTAGCCAGCTCGTTGACTTACCACACAGCCATTGATTTCAAACTTTGGCAGAAGGTTAGTTTCGGAGGAGGCGACAAATTGATTACATCGACCCTGAATATTCTACTGGTACTCAATGTGTCGACCTGGGCGGAATTTGATTTCAGAACGTAAAGACGGACGAAATACCGCTAAACATTTTCCTGGTGTGATAACAATTCTGGCACCTCGTCACCTTGAATACTTACTTATATAATAATCAGTCCCTTTCTAAGCGAAGTCCAGATTCTCTTCATCGTTAATAATACAAGATAAAATTATGCTGGTAGCGTTCGTGGTTCGTGGATTTTTTTCCGTGTGTGTGTGTGTGTAATGGCCGCAGCCTCAAGATTGAAACAAAATACTAAATACCGTAAATCCTCGAGTATAATCCGCATTTTTTCCCCAAAAATTAAAAGGTCAAACTCCCTAGTGCGTACTATAATCGAGGTTAAAAATGAAAAATATTTTCTAAGCAATGTCCGAGTCTCAATTTGCTGTCCGGCAATGTTTATTCAGACGCATTTTGTGATGTCGGGCGCGAAAATACCTTAAGCTAAGCCTGAAAGCAATGAAGTCATAAAAGAATCCTCCATAACTTGCAGTAAGCAACATTTATTAAACGTTATTACTGTTATTTCTTTATTTTCTGCAAAGAAAATGCACAAAAAAGCTACACGTTTGCATTATGTTATATATATACAATAATAATAAAGGACGTCACCGTATACATTTTTACAAACCAAGGACATTATATAGACCGCCTTGACTCAAATTAGAGAAGGGGTGCGTCTTATACACAAGGTTTAGGATTTTCAGAGGTACACCCCCCTAAAAATTCCCTGCGTATTATACTCAAGGGCGGACTATACTCGAGGATTTACGGTATGTATTTACCTTAACTGTCTATAATTTTGTGTTGTACTGCATTACAGAATTTCTGTAAATTTGTTTTTAACCTCTGTAAAAGACTGATGCGAACTCCTTGTCAGGGTACCTTAGCAAAACTGTTAATATATTTTAAAATTTATTATATTATTGTATATACACCTCTGGGATCTTTTCGGTTTGAACGGCAGTTTTTAACATAATTTCTAGGTAACTAAAAAATTTTAAACTTCGTATACTGGTAGAATGTGTTTATAAAACATCTTTTTCTCTTGGTTTTATTGAGAAAATTCTATAGTTTGTAAGATATTTGGGATCTTTTCGGTTTGAACGGCAGTTTTTAAAATAATTTCCACGTAACTAAACACTTTTAAACTTCCTATACTGGTAGAATGTGTTTATAAAACATCTTTTTCTCTTGGTTTTATTGAGAAAATTCTATAGTTTGTAAGATATTTGTTTTTTTTCTTCAATTTCTGCAATTTCAACTAATCAAATACGTCTATTGAGGTAAAAAAACATTGTGCCGTATGAATATGTCCCTCGTTTAAGAAACAGATTGGGTTTATTTACATTTGTGAAGAAAAAAGATACCTTCCCCCCCACCCCTAACCCTAAAAGAGATTGAAATGCAATAGATCAATACTAGGGTCATAATTATGGGTGACAATTTCATATGACACCGCTAGAAAAAACTGCCGTTCAAACCGAAAAGATCCCACCTCTGTATTGCAGTTGACGTTTTCATTGTTGCTGATGTAAATATAATTTCGATTTGAATAGTCACGATGTGTTAGCTGGACATGTATGTACCATTTCTCTTCACCAACCTAATGGCTCCTTATTACAATAACAGGTTTTGAGGGTCCTTTCCGTTGGTATCGCAGTTTGAATTTTTAAAATTAAGTGAAATTTTTCAAATTTGTAACTTTTCACGTTGCCTTGATTTTAATTGTTTCAGAATAATTTTAGAAACTATAGAAATATTAAAATTACTAAGTCTCTCTAAAAGAGTCGATCAAGTAGTGTGGAGCGACTGACCTCCCTTGTTCGAAGGTTATATGGATACAGTTTGTGTATCAAATAGCTAACTTAAGGCGATGGCCTCATGGAGCTAATAAGCGGACAGCTTTATTCTTATTTTTATAAGAATGCCATATTCGTATGGCGATAACTATAATTTTAGAAACGTTATAGAGGTTTAAAATTTGATAATTTTTACCCAGTCAGTGCCAGCTCCCATATACTTTTTCTATCGCATTATTTCTTATTAAACAAGCTGAATTTTTATTACATAATCTGTACTCTATAATATTATAGTTCAGTTCATGTAGAGAAAATTCGAAGACCTAAATT
>NW_021835696.1:32500-40846 GCF_006345805.1 Octopus sinensis
AATCAAGGAGATACATTCATGGTTTAAGACAAACCAGAGTAGAGACAGGACAAATTTTACCCAATTCGGTATTGTAAGTATTTATACGTCTATATCAAAAGGGTTATCAAAAAGGGCACTGTAAAGTCCCTGTTGTTATTATTATTATTATTATTATTATTCAGGTCACTGCTTGGAATCGAGCTCGGAATCTTGGGGTTAATAGCGCGCGCTGTTAGCCACTATGCCGGTGGGCAATTATGTCCTAAAATTCACTCCATATTTGCCCACAGGCATCTGGCGTAGTGGTTAAGAACGCGGGCTAGTAACCCCAAGATTCCAAGTTCGATTCCAAGCAGTGACCTTAAAATATGACAATATCGAAACATACCTTAGGAAAGAGAACCTAGGTTCGAATTTTCCCCAAGACACCTGATGATGGCTGGAGGGTTTATCAGCTGAAACATTGTGTTAACAACAAACAAGATGAGGACAAATATCTGTCAAATGTAAATAATGTACTCAATATATACTTTCAGTTTCACGCCTATTATTCTTGGAGCATCAGGATACATACCAATTCGTCTGGAGCAAAGTATGGCTGAAATTGGGATCTTGGGGAGAGAATGCAAATTCTTAATTTACTACAAGATTTCAGACTAAAAAATGTAAAAGACCTTAAGATTTAATGAAAAATTGTTAAAATAAGATACCTTTCTTCACAACCTTGCTACCAAATAGGCGGCCGGTCAAACTTTATTCTAAAACAGAGAGAGAGAGAGAACACACACACACACACATATACACACACATATACGAGGGGTGGTGTAAAGACCCTGTCGCGAGGCCCAACCTCCCGAATTTTTTAATAGGGCTTAGAAAAACTTTTCGGCACCCACTCTTATATATAATGTATGTGTGGAGGCGCAATGGCCCAGTGGTTAGGGCAGCGGACTCGCGGTCGGAAGATCGCGGTTTCGATTCCCAGACCGGGCGTTGTGTGCGTTTATTGAGCGAAAACACCTAAAAAGCTCCACGAGGCTCCGGCAGCGGGGGGGGGCGGGTAGCGACCCCTGTTGTACTCTTTCGCCCCGACTTTCTCTCACTCTCTCTCTTCCTGTTTCTTGAGTAACGCTGCGATGGACTGGCGTCCCGTCCAGCCGGGGGGAACACTTACCCTACAGAAACCGGGGAAACCGGACCCACGAGCCTGGCCAGGCTTGAAAAGGGCGCATAAATAAAAAAATAAATGTATGTATGTACACTTGCGTCGGAAATTAATTAGCACTTCTCAAATTTCTACATTTTCTTACATTTTCTTAATTTAATTAACTTATTATCAGAAACGAACTCGTTTTTAATCAAAAATTTATTAAAACATATCCCAGCACACCACATAATTGTTATTAATCGTGAAATTTAGTCAATATTTTGTTGCTCCTCCTTTGGCAGCAATGACAGCTGCTACGCGGGTCGGCATGCTGTCTATGAGTGCCTGCAGGTACTGTGTAGGGATGGCCCCTCATGCAGCAAGAAGTGCCCCAAACAGCTCGTGTCGTTCCCTGTATTGCTGCACATTCAAATCCCTACCCAATCGACTCCAGAGGTTCTCAATAGGGTTCAGGTCAGGTGACTGGCCAGCACGTACTCCTCGCCACCAAAGAGGTATCCCGTACTATCTCAACGTACTTTGCTGCATTGATGTTGCCTTCGACGGCATAGAGCCGCCCAACACCACTGTAGCTGAACGCCCCTCACACCATCAGACCACCCCCACCATGCTTCATGGTGAGCAAATCAAGGGTGCTAATTAATTTCTGACGGTAGTGTATGTATGTATCATTATCTCCCTTTCTTTCTCCCGTTCCCTCTTTCTCTCCCTCTTTATTCGTGTCCTAAATTCATTGTTTACACATCTGATTCTTCCACCACCACCTCCACCAACACCACCACCACCAACACCACCACCACCACCACCTCCACCACCACCACCACCATCACTTTTCATATTTTTGTTAATCTTTTACTTTCTTCTTATCTTTCGTTTCTCATTATTTTCCTCACCCTCACCCTCAAACTCACTAATTTATTAATGTATTCATTCATTAATTTATTCATTCACTAATTTATTCCTTCGCTTATCACTCATTGCTTTATCTTCAATAGTCTACTGTGGAGGTCAATGGACTGTGTACATGTCTCTTATCGGGTTCCATTGTTGATTCTCTTGTCTACAGTGTCACGTCTACAGGGTTTGTAATAAACAGTCGAACATCAGAGACTTAATGGCGTGGCAGCCTTCACCGCACTGGGCCCTTTGGCCCTTTGGCCCTTTTCGCCAGCGTAAATGAATTATATTAAAACCTTCTTTATGTAGATGCTGCTTCAGAACATGTAAATGAACACATACACGCACACACACTTTACTCTTTGCTCTTTTACTTGTTTCAGTCATTTGACTGCGGCCATGCTGAAGCACCGCCTTTAGTCGAGCAACTCGACCCCATTACTTATTCTTTTGTAAGCCCATCACCGCCTTTAATCGAGCAACTCGACCCCGGGACTTATTCTTTTGTAAGCCCAGTACTTATTCTATCGGTCTCGTTTTTGCCGAACCGCTAAGTGACGGTGACGTAAACACACCAGCATCGGTTGTCAAGCAATGCTAGGGGGACAAACACAGACACACAAACACACACAAAGATACATATATATATATATACATATATACATATATACGACAGGCTTCTTTCAGTTTCCGTCTACCAAATCCACTCACAAGGCATTGGTCGGCCCGGGGCTATAGCAGAAGACACTTGCCCAAGATGCCACGCAGTGGAACTGAACCCGGAACCATGTGGTTGGTTAGCAAGCTACTTACCCACAGCCATCCTGCGCCTATATATATATATATATAATATTATATATATTATATATATATATATATATATATTATATATATATATATATATATATATATATATATATATATATATATATATATATAATATATATATATATATATATATATCTTTGATTCTAATCCAGAAACGTACGTCATAATTGACCGAGGACTGTTTGATTTCGTTATTTTTCTTCTTTTTTTGCCACATAGTGAGTTACAATACTGTTGTCTGTGGAGACATATTTTTGTAGTAAAAGAAATAACAGTCCTCTGGCTGCTATTTCTAATACTTTCGGTATGTGGTCTAGCAACTTGTTGCAAAGACCCTCTTTGTTATAATTATATATATATATCAGCAGCCTCAGAAGCAACACGTATTTGTTCGTCTCCCCGTGGCCTTTAGGCACAACTTCACAAGCCAGCCCCATACTCAAATCGTCCTGTCGAAAGACCCTTGTCCTACGTCCTGGTTTTGTTTTGTTGTTTATTTTTTATTTTTACCGTTATTGTTTTTACGTTTTTGTATTCTTATTGTGTCACGTATTCTGTATTTTTGTTTGTGTACTTCGATCGTTTTCCGTCCTTTCGTTGTATACATTCGAAGCTTTCTTCCAGGGGATCTAATGCGCTTGGCTTAGATTTCCCTTGGCGGGCTGGCCATATCGGAGCAATCTCAAGATTAATCAGCCGAAATTGCTAAGATGATCTGGTTCTTGACTGATGACTGAGGGCTTCGAATGTCCCGTCCTGTGGTTCTTGTGTCGTCTCTGTGGTGTTTCATGTTCTTGTCCATGTCTGTAATTAATTTTACTGTTTACCTATATATATATATATATATATATTGGTCTTGGCACGCAGACACGAGAGATTGAACACTTTCCCGTAACTTCTACTGTGCAGAAACACTCCATCATCTGATGTCTCACAGGCATGTGACAGCAGCAGCAAGAAGAAGATGCCAAATAATGTAGGAGCAAGGACACAACCTTGCTTTACCCCGTTTTTTTATTTTTATTAGGAGTCAAAACTTTGAGAGTCCCTCCTAGCGGGAGGCATTTTTGTAAGTAATGCATTTAATATATATATATATATATATATTAAGGGCAGGAGGGACTCTTAAATCAAAACTACCACCATAAAACACATTGTACCGAACGCGAGGGAATGCAACTCTCAAAGCGAGCCTTTTAAAACTAGATACAGCTGCAGATCATATGATTTCATAATTAGTGCACAAAATGCACTTTTTAATCGTCAGTGCAAGCATAATCAAGACACATAAAAGTGAACAAAAAATCAACATACCAGACGAACACCCCATGTATCCAGCATAGTACATAGAATTGTTCACACTTATATATCTATGTAAGAGGCGGGCTTTTCGAATTGCATCTCGGAACACGTGTTTATCCAGAATAAAATTCAGCACTGAATATTTTCCGGTTAAATTTACAATTGAAAAATAGGATAAAATCTTTATAAGAATTTGTGGAAGCACTCCGTCGGTTACGACGACGAGGGTTCCGGTTGATTCGAATCAACGGAACAGCCTGCTCGTGAAATTAACGTGTAAGTGGCTGAGCACTCCACAGACACGTGTACCCTTAACGTAGTTCTCGGGGATACTCAGCGTGACACAGAGAGTGACAAGGCCGGCCCTTTGAAATACAGGTACAACAGAAACAGGAAGTAAGAGTGAGAGAAAGTTGTGGTGAAAGAGTACAGCAGGGATCACCACCATCCCCTGCCGGAGCCTCGTGGAGCTTTAGGTGTTTTCGCTCAATAAACACTCACAACGCCCAGTCTGGGAATCGAAACCGCGATCCTATGACCGCGAGTCCGCTTTTTTATAAGAATTTATCAAGTAGTTAGCGTGAAAAACTTCATAAGGGAGAAATTCATCAATTATTCCTCTTAAATATATATATATATTTTTTTTACATGTTTCAGTCATTTTGACTGCGGCCATGCTGGAGCACCGCCTTTAATCGAACAACTCGACCCCGGGACTTATTCTTTGTAAACCCAGTACTTATTCTATCGGTCTCTTTTGCCGAACCGCTAAGTGACGGGGACATAAACACACCAGCATCGGTTGTCAAGCAATGCTAGGGGGACAAACACAGACACACAAACATATACACACACATACATATATACATACATATATACGACGGGCTTCTTTCAGTTTCCGTCTACCAAATCCACTCACAAGGCTTTGGTCGGCCCGAGGCTATAGTAGAAGACACTTGCCCAAGGTGCCACGCAGTGGGACTGAACCCGAAACCACTCCTTACCACACAAGACGATTACATCCACTCAGCACTCAACAGTTACTTAATTTATCGACCCCGAAAGGATGATGGGCAAAGTCAACCTCGACGTAATTCGAACTCACAACGTGAAGACGGACGTAATGCCGCCAAACCATTTGCCCGGTGTGCTAACGATTCTGCCAGCGCCCCACATTATCGCTTCATGATATTATACAAGATCACATCTAGATTCTCTTTTACAGAGAATGGAGATAAATGAGAAATAGAATCCAGATGGGGGGAGGGGTGCTTAAAGCTGATAAGATGTGTTTAAAAGCAATATTTCAAGGCACAATGTGCAGATATACAGTTGTGATGTTGTTGTTGTTGTTGTTGTTGTTGTTGCTGTTGATGTTGTTGCTGCTACAAGCGGTGGCGGCGGCGGTGGTGGTGGTGGTATTGGTGGTGGTGATTGTGGTGGTGGTGGTTGTGGTGGTGGTGGTGGTATTGGTGGTGGTGGTGGTGATGGTTGTGGTTGTGGTGGTAGTGGTGGTGGTTGTGGTGGTGGTGGTGGTGGTGATGGTTGTGGTTGTGGTAGTATTGGTGGTGGTGGTGGTTGTGGTGGTGGTGGTGTGTGGTGGTGGTGGTGGTGGTGGTGGTGATGGTTGTGGTTGTGGTGGTATTGGTGGTGGTGGTGGTTGTGGTGGTGTTGGTGGTGGTGGTATTGGCGGTTGTGGTGGAGGTGGTGGTGGTGGTAAGTAGGGAGTGAGTTGAAATTCATCGTATGACATTGTGTGACCGATTTTATTAATAAACCTTTCGTTGTACAGATATTGGTGGTGGTGGTGGTTGTAGAGGTGGTGGTTGTAGCAGTGGTGGTGGTGGTAGATGGGGGTGTTTCTGTGTTATCTGTGGGTCTCTGTCTGTCTATCTATCTGTCCTCCCCCCATATACGTGTATGTGTGTGTGCATATATGTATGTATGTATGTATATATGTGTATATAATATATATATATATATATATATATATATATATATATATATACATACATAAATGCATATACACATACATATATGACATATATCTATATGCATATATGTATATAGGCGCGGGAGTGGTTGTATGGTAGGTAGCTTGCTTACCAAACACATGGTTCCGGGTTCAGCCCCACTGTGTGGCACCTTGGGCAAGTGTCTTCTACTATAACCTCGGGCCGACCAAAGCCTTGTCAGTGGATTTGGTAGACGGAAACTGAAAGAAGCCCGTCGTATATATGTGCATGTATATATATGTCTTTGTTATATATGTGCATGTATATATATGCGTGTGTGTTAGTCGCTTGACAACAGATGCTGGTGTGCTAACTTCCCCGTAACTTAGCGGTTCGGCAAAAAAGAGACCGATAGAATAAGTACTAGGCTTACAAAAGAATAAGTCCCCGAGTCGATTTGCTCGAACTAAAGGCGGTGCTCCAGCATGGCCACAGTCAAATGACTGAAACAAGTAAAAGAGACCGATGGAATAAGTACTAGGCTTACAAAGAATAAGTCCTGGGGTCGATTTGCTCGAACTAAAGGCGGTGCTCCAGCGTGGCCGCAGTCAAATGACTGAAACAAGTAAAAGAGACCGATAGAATAAGTACTAGGCTTACAAAGAATAAGTCCCCGAGTCGATTTGCTCGAACTAAAGGCGGTGCTCCAGCATGGCCGCAGTCAGATGACTGAAGCAAGTAAAAGAGTAAAAGAGATATGTAGACTTAAAAAAAAAAAGAAAAAGAGAAAAGAACTGTGAAAATGTAACCTCTCAGCTTTGGGGATCGAGTGGGCATTGCGCCTCGTTTTTCATTCATTCTGACTATCATTCGTTCCTTGCAATTTTTACTTCTAATCTTATCCACTTTTTGTTAAATTTTAGTTCCCTGACTTTATGTTTTGTCACGTTTCGTGTTGTGTCTATATTTTGTATTTGTCGAGGAGCATCTATGTGTAGCCTTTTATCTTTATATATAAAAGTGAAGTTGTGTGAGTGTCTGTCTCCTACGATTTAGATTCCTAACTACTCCCACATTTTGCGGTGCAGCTTAACCAAAACCGGGTATCTTATAGTCGTGATTCATATCGAGCCCTTCTGGGTATTAGCGCGCGTCTACGTTGAGTCTACGATTTTAAAAATAATTTACCATAATTTTTTTCCATTTTAATGCATTTTTTCGCTATTATATAAGGGAAGTAACTCACTAAAAATGTCTACGATGAGTCAACGATTTAAAAAAAAATTACCATAATTTTTTCCCATTTTTAATCCATTTGTTTTGCTAATTTTTGGCTATAACTCTCTAAAAATGCTTATATAGTTATTTCCTTTACAAACCCGAACAACGCCGGGCGATACTGCTAGTAGGTAATAAAAAAACCGATGTATGTATGTATGTATGTATATATGTATGTATGTGTGTATAATATTAAGTATCTTAAAGGCGGCGAGTTGGCAGAAACGTTAGCACGCCAGGCGAAATGCGTAGCCGTATTTCGTCTGCCGTTACGTACCGAGTTCATATTACGCCGAGGTCGACTTTGCCTTTCATCCTTTCGGGGTCGATAAATTAAGTAGCAGTTACGCACTGGGGGTTGATGTAATCGACTTAATCCCTTTGCCTGTCCTTGTTTGTCCCCTCCATGTTTAGCCCCTTGTGGGCAATAAAGAAATAAATATTAAGTATGTTATAGAAAGCATGGGCTCTTTAAGGAGTACTTGTAGGGAACCAATGCGAAATAATACAAAGTAGAGGAAACTAAAAGTGCAAATCCAAGGCAATCAACTCATCTTGTTTGTTGTTAACACAACGTTTCGGCTGATATACCCTCCAGCCTTCATCAGGTGCCTTGAGGAAATTTCGAACCTGGGTTCTCATTCCTAAGGTATTTTTCGATATATATATAATATATATATAGGCACAGGAGTGGTAAGTAGCTTGCTAACAAACCACATGGTTCCGGGTTCAGTCCCACTGCGTGGCATCTTGGACAAGTGTCTTCTGCTATAGCCCCGGGCCGACCAATGCTTTGTGAGTGGATTTGGTAGACGGAAACTGAAAGAAGCCTGTCGTATATATGTATACATATATATATATATATATATATATATATATGTATCTGTGTGTGTGTTTGCGTGTCTGTGTTTGACCCCCTAGCATTGCTTGACAACC
>NW_021835697.1:0-39222 GCF_006345805.1 Octopus sinensis
GAACATAGTTCTCACCTTTTATCATATAGGCGTAGGAGTGGATGTGTGGTAAGTAGCTTGCTTACGAACCACATGGTTTAGGGTTCAGTCCATCTGCGTGGCACCTTGGGTAAGTGTCTTCTACTATAGCCTCGGGCCGACCAAAGCCGTGTGAGTGGATTTGGTAGACAGAAACTGAAAGAAGCCCGTCGTATATATGTATATATATATGTATGTGTGTGTATATGTTTTTGTGTCTGTGTTTGTCCCCCCAACATCGCTTGATAACCGATACTGGTGTGTTTACGTCCCCGTAACTTAGCGGTTCGGCAAAAGAGACCGATAGAATAAGTACTAGGCTTACAAAGAATAAGTCCCGGGGTCGATTTGCTCGACTAAAAAGGTGGTGCTCCAGCATGGTCACAGTCAAATGACTGAAACAAGTAAAAGAGTAAAAGAGTAAAAGAGATATGCATTACTTTAACGAACACACACGAAAATGAACAAAGGGAAGTCTTATGCACTTTACTCAAAAGAAATGGAAGTCCAGTATAAATACGAGAGGTTAGGCATGAACACCACTATACACGATATACCCTTAGGAGAGGAGACAGCACGGCCTCTTCGCTGGTCATCTATGCAGTAAACATGGCTGAACACTCGTACCTATTTCAAGGCAAATGACGACGGCAAGAGAACTTAGAAGTGGAATGTATATCCGTATATTCTCACAAGAATGTATGGTGGACTTTTTAAGCTACCTAGACTCGTATCCATCAGGATGTGTCACAATATGCGTAATGGCAAAGTTCACTTCGCTGATAAACTTATTTTGACTAGTTATTTACCTTGAACGAATCGCGAAAATTGCTCACCATTTTGAATATTGTGTAAGTGTGGTGAATATAAAAAAAGAAGAAAAAGAAACGATGAAATCTTGTACCAAGTTAAATCTGGAGTGCTCAGTTATCGATTGTAGAAATAATGTGGCATAAAACTGTTACCAAACAGTAGCATTATCCTGTTATATTCTGATAAGTCCTATACACTGTATCGTTAAGACATCAAAGATTTATTGATCTGACGATTGCATCAGCTACAATATATAATCAACATTTGTTGGTAAGACCCCCCCCCCCACAAACACACCTCCAACAAGAAAGTCCTGCAGCGTGGAGTTAATTCTGCTGGAATCAAACAACATCCCAACAGAGCTGATGACCTTATTGGGACATGTGAAAATACAGCGACTGGCGGTAAAAGATGAAATTTACCACTTGCAAGAAATGTTTGGATAAGTATCTCAAGCGGCTTTACTAGAGGAATTATTGAGAACCCAGCAGGCTTTGTTGCAGAATTTGTGATAATTCAATTTATGATTGAGATTATATCTTTCTTCTTATGTCAATATAATCGATGGCAGCCACTTACCTGTGCAGGGTGTTAGTGACTAGGAGCGCATCTGGTTGACGTATTTGTACGTGTTTCATCGAGAGTATGAAAACAGTTTTTTTTTTTAATTATGAAGTAAGGTGTGAAAGTTGTTGAGTCAAATTGAATGAAGCACCCCCCCCCCAAAAAAAAATAGAGGGGAAAAGCTTGAGTAAGATCCACTACAACACGTTTACCACATCATTTTGCAATACCTGAGGTCTGAGTTGTATAAATGCCATTCATCTACAATTACATGTAAGAAAACAGTTTTCACACATACCTGATTCATTCATACATACATACATATATATATATATATAATATATGTGTGTGTGTGTGTGTGTGTGTGTGTGTGTGTGTATGTATATACATATATATATATATAATAATATATATATATTAATATAATATATATATATATATCTATATAATATCTGTTTCTACTTTAAGCACAAAGCCAGAAAATTTAGGAAGAGATTCTGCTAATTATTTCGATCCTAAAGCTTGACTGGTACTTATTTTATCGACCTCAAGACGACGAAAGGTAAAGTGAAACTTGGCTAAACTTGAAATGTACAAAATAATATTAAAACCAATGACATTTAAAATTACCGAAATACGGTTAAAATAAATGTAAAAGCATTCCTATAAAGAAATTCAAAAACATAGATATTAACAGTGAATGTAGCATTAGGAAGAGAAGTGAAATGTTCATTCAAACACACAGGAAATGATGTCCAGTAGGTTAATTAATATAACGTGTTGTTGGCTGTATTCCCTGGATCTCGTAGCGGATGTATTTCGTAGCGGATGGGCATGCCAAACACCGAAAGATGATAAATGGAACGGCCAGATGGGATAAAATGGTCGCTTTACGTGTGATGTTTGCAACGAGCACGCATTCGGAGTTTTTGAGTGATTTGATATCGTGATTTAGTCTGATATTTAAAACAAATGATTGATCATGGCGCAATTGTTGAAAGTGTGACGTATGAGATTACTTGAAATTACCTACTTAAGAGTACCGGAAGCTAGAGAGCTTATGAATAAAAGGCTTAAAGGGATTCTAGGTTTACTGAAATAGAGAAATATTTCAGAAATATCGGAACAGTAATAGAGTTTGAGAGTAGAGAAAAAGTAACGGAATTTTCGTTTCAATAAAATATTTACCAGGTGAAAGATCAAAGAAAGTCAGAAGAGCAGTAACAATTTGGATGTTATGGATCCGGCGGAGAATGGAATCGTCAAAATATCAAGGGTTTATGCGACATATTTGTAATGATCTCAAGTCGAAATCAGAGTCGATGCTAAAATAAAGCAGTTCTATATTTAAGAGATGAGGAATTATGTACATTATTTTCATTATATACATTTGACGGATATTTGTCCTCATCTTGTTTGTTGTTTACACAACTTTTCAGCTGATATACCCTCCAGCCTTCATCAGGTGTCTTGGGGAAATTTCGAACTTGGGTTCTCATTCCTAAGGTATTTTTCGATGTTATAATAATAATAATAATAATAATAATAATAATAATAATAATAATAATAATAACAACAACAACAACAACAACAATAATAATAATAGTAATAATAGTGGATCATGCATCTATTCTCTCCCCCGCACCTGCCGTCTGCCGTCTCCCGTTTCCCCTCGCCTAGTCTCCCGTTTCCCCTCACCTACCACCTACCAACGCACCATTCTCTGAGTCTTCCAGCAACTCCAGTCCGACTCCTCCACTTCACACATCTTCCCTAACCCACCCCTCCCCTCCTTCAAACGAGCCCACAACCTACGAAACCTCTTGTCCACAGCTTCTTCCCTAACCTAACCTCCCAACCCGGCTCGTTCCCCTGCCTCCGCCCACGCTGCCGCACTTGCCCTCCTCATCGGCACCCATCATCGATACTATCACATCACCGACTCCTTTACCTGAACTTCTCTACCAACGTCCTCTATTGCATCTCCTGCTCTCTCTGCCCTTCTCTATACATCAGGCAAGCCTACCTTTACTGGTCGATACCTTAACTTCAATCCCCACCGTCCATAGAGTGTAAAGAGATGGGTTGCTCAGTGCCTAAACATCGAGCAAAGAATATAAGCAGCTATCGTAATATCCACCACGAAGAGATGATCAAGCTCAGTAACAATCTATTAAGCAACAACTACCTCAAAAACATAATATCTACTCCAATTATGAAGAAAAGAGAGGATGAAACCAATAACCTATCAACAGTCTGCCTACTCTATGTGAAAGGCTTCTCCGAAGAGATGCAAAAGATATGCGGCCCATATGACATCAGGACAGTAATACAACACTTCGCAAATATCTCCTTACTGTAAAACCACCAATAGAAGAGAATATGACCAAAAACTGCGTGTACTCCATCCCATGCAGCTGTGGTAGTTTATACAAAGGTGAAACATGCCGCCCCTTATAATAAGAGTAGAGGAACATCGCAAAACTGTGAGACGGGGAGATATTGATAAATCAGGTATAGCTGATTATGTATGGAAAAATGGAGACCACCTCCCTCTGTGGGATGAAGTTAAAATAATAGACAGAGAACACCACTGAAAAATACAAAACCTTAAAGAAGCAGCACATATGCTCGGACACAACAACCTCCCAATTAGACCGAGTGCAGATATGAATAGCATAGGGGAACCGGTATTAAGGAAGGATATGAAAATATTAGATTTATTAGCCCTAAAAGTTCATTCCATAACGGCCCGCGGGCATATGGCGGAAAGGTTAAGAGCGTGGCTACTAGCCCCTAGATTCCGGGTTCGATTCCAGGCAGTGACCTGAATAATAATAATAATAATAATAATAATGATAATAATAATAATAATAATAACAACAACAACAACATCGAAAAATTAAGAATTCGAACCAAGACACCTGATGAAGGCTGGAGGGTATATCAGCCGAAACGTCGTGTTAACAACAAATATGATGTGGACAAATATCCATCAAAATAATGTAAATAATGTACATAATTCCTCATCTCTTAAATATAGAACTGTACACACACTCATATATATATATGTACACATATTTTTTCTTTTGTGACCATGTTGGTTTACCACAGTTTTGGTACGCTATTATTATTGAGAGCCTCCTCTAATAAGTGGCACTTATTGTGGCACTTTACCGAATGGAGTTTGATGTCGCTACCCTCATTTTCACATCTTGCCTTCAGGTAGGTTCATATGGGACTCTCGTCAGGAAGAGGCCCTGTTTTGATTTGAAAACACCTACATCCATTTTGTCTAGGTCCCACAAGCTCTTTAGGAGAATATTAAAATGCTGTAGGCCCCTGAAACCCAGGCTCTTGCAGTAACTGGTCCTGAAAAGCGATGGTGCTGAAGCTGGGATCTTTGGCACTGAGCAGTGTCGACGCATTCAGGTATTGGTGTTGCTTTCAATGCCCACCTTCGCTCCGAGGAGTAGAGTCTTAGCTGTTTCAGCCTTTCCCAGTTGCTGGGCTGTTGCAATGAGACGATCTTCTTTGTGAATCTTTGCTGGATTCCTTCAAGGTCCGTTGTTAAGTTTACACTGTTGGGTGACCATAGCTGAGATCAGTAATCCAGGTGGCTGAGGACGAATCTCCTCCAGAGGGCCATCAAGGTTTCCATTTCTCTGGTTCTGAACATTCTCAGGATCCAGCCAGCCAGTCGTCAGCACTTTCTCGCTATCTGGTAATACATATATACATATATACATATCCACATATATACATATATATATACATATATATATATATATATATATATATATATATACATATATATATATATATATATTATATATATATATATGCATATATGTATATATGTATGTATATGTATGTATGTATATATATAAACATGCATATATATGCACATATATACACATATATATACATATATGTATACATATATATACGTATATACATACATATATATATACATATACATACATACATATATATAAACATATATATATACATATATATATATACATATATATATATATATAAATATATGTATATACAGACATATACACATATATATATATACATATATATACATACATATATATATATGTATACATATATATGCATATATACATACATATATATATACACATATATATACATACATTATATATATATGTACATATATATATATATACATATATACATATACGTGTGTGTATGCGCTCGTAATACACATTACACATGCACGGGTATATGTGTATAACGCAGACTTCGGCTCACTCACATATATCTGTGTCACTTTCTCTTTATATATATCAAGTGCTAAAAAGTAGCCAATAATCTAGCCATACAAATATGTATATGCATGTGTGTCCATATACGTATTTATGTCTGTGTGTCTCTGTGCGTATATGTGCTGTTATATATGGCTATATATATATATATATATATATATATATATATATATATATAAATATATATATATATATACATACACACATACATACATACATACATACATACATACATACATACAAATATATACCTATATATGTGTGTATATATATAAGCGTGTGTGTGTATGTATATACCCTTTTATATACAGCCATGTATATATGTATATGGGTATATACAAGTACATGTATGTATTAGCATCTATATATACACACACATATATATACATTCGTTTATGTATGTATACATGTACCCATATATCTGCGTGTGCTGTTAAGCGTCTATAATGGGATAAATTACATTCTATATTCTTAAATATCAAGTTAAAAATCAATAAAAATGGTTCCAGAATTTAGCGCTGCTATTTGACGTGCCTGCCACGATCTTCAGTGAATAAAATCTGTACAGTACATTTTATAAGATTACAAGAACAGTATCTACATTCTATGGTGTGGTAATGTTGCAGAGTGTTTCAATCTTTTGGGTCAATTTCAAAAAAGGTTTAGAGCTTTACCAATTTATGAGCTCGAACTGTGATTTTGCAAAAATCCCTTTGATGTAATGCTAGATGAATCACCTGATTCCTTGCAAATCATTTGCAATCTGATAAATACATTTACAATCAGATAAAACTTTGATGTCCAAATTTAATAGTTTATCTATTGGAGAATTCTAGATATTATATGTAGATATCGAAATATATCCACTTTTGAGGAATCACGTATTGAAAATTGCATCACGGTCTTTTTCACCATTTACCAAAGTGAACAGATTTCTCAACATTTAATCTAGCCAGGAACTTCTCATTACGATACAAGATAAGATGATTCATTAAATGTGAAATATACAGTGGCATCTTTGATATTTCGGTATCTGAAACATCATAACTCCGTGGTTAATTGATGCATTAGAAGATTTTTATTAATGTTGTTTAGAATGATCACCTGCATACCTATAAATTTGTAAAATTAAAACTGTTAAATTTTTCCTGGTTTTACTCAACACCCCGATTAGTTATGTTTTTTTGTGTTTCTTGTTTTTTTTTTTTGTTTTTTTTGCCTCTTTACAACTTCGTCTTAAGTTAGTCTGTTTTCTGTCAGTCTTTTTTCAAAAACAATCGATGAATACTTTTTTTTTTTAATATTTTATGGCTTCAAAGAATTTTGATACTACCAATTTATTAAGTGCTAAAGAGAATTCTCAAAATTATTTCATGGATGTTTTAAATCGTGCTTTTTCGTTACATTTTCAAGATAGAGCTACAGAAACATTGATCATATACACTAATAAATACGGATGCTAATAAACGCGTGCACTCTCCGTAATATTGTTTTCTACACGTCTAAAATATTTTTATGCTAGATGTGTATTATTCTGTTATGTTTTTATTAAAAGTTATGTGTTCTGCTTAAACTTAACAATTCTCATGTGTGAGTTCCCATGAGCTAATAAAGTATTTCTAGAAAAGAAACTAGAAGAAAAGGCAGTGTCTGAGGAAAAAGTATTGGTTGGTTTGTATCGGTAAAAATAAAAGTAGTCAATTAAACTTGTAAAATATGAAGAGGTGAGCTCAGATATTTTTTATCTAAAACACAATATGGCGTTTGTGTGGCAAAGGTTAACAATATCGGAAGTAACAATTTCTCGACATAGTAAAAACCTATGGTCAATTATGTATTGCTTGTTATTTCACTGTCATACTCCGTTTCAATAGCAGTCTTCGAACTTTTTCTTTTCGTTTTTTGTTTTTCAGAATCAAGAATAATAAATAATACAATAATGTGCCAGTCATTTCATCAATAGAGAATCGTGCTTTCTCATTACTGTTTTCAAATGAGTTGTTGATCGTCAAGCATATATTTAGTTTCGTGACTAAATGTTACTCCGATATACTTGGTTGACTATTTTATTTAGTTTTTGAGAGAACTGAACTGTCTATTGAAAAGCGTTTATTTTTATGAACTTAAAAAATATAAAAGGGTTTAATCATCTTATGACAATAGAATTCATTTGAAACCATAATTAACGTTCGTGCTTAAATTATGACGGAATATACATTAAATATACATTACTAAAATTTAAATAATTGCTTAATGTTGTATTCTTAACGGTAGATTTTTAAATATTTCATAACGTAAAATATTCTTTCTCTAAACATCTTTTGCTGGTTTGCAATAACACCATGAATACATCTCTAGAGATGATGCAATCAACTGTCTCATTGTACTGGTTGCACATTTTGCATTTGGTGTTAGGGGCCTCTTTTCATTATTTCATTTTTATAGTTGTTAGTGGTCAGGTATTGGTCTTACGCAGCGAGAATCAGTCCTTCCGTTTCTGCTTCTAGTCCAGAGCTTCTAAGCCATAGTTAAATTTCACTTAGGCTCACTCCTTCTCTGCCAACTCTCGAAGGGTATTGGCCAGGGGGTGATTTTTCTTTCCATCTCTTATTTAGTATGCTTTGTAGTTCTGTTCTCATGTTTTTTCTTTATCTCTCTAGCCATTTCTGTTGTGTTGTTAAGTGAGATCAGTGTTTCAGTGTAGGTTATCTCTGTTTTGTATTTTGCCTCCCTGTGTATAGAGAAAAGTGTATCTTTTTATTACATATAGTAATAAAAAGTCTTCAACTTTTTGCTGCTGTCATTATTATTATTATTGATTATTTTTCTTATTGTTGCTATTATTATTATTATTACTATTATTATTATTATTATTATTATTATCATTATCATTATTATTATCATTATTATTATTACTATTATTATCATTATTATTATTATTATTATGATTATTATTATTATTACTATATTATTATTATTATTATATTATTATTATTATTATTATATTATTATGATTATTATTATTATTATATTATTATTATTATTATTATTATTAATATTATTATTATTATTATTATTATTATTATTATTATTATTATTATTATTATTATTATTTGCGTTTGGATGGGAAGGATATCTTTGAGGATTTCGTGAGTTATTTTTGAATTTAATTTTCAGAAACGTTATCTTATACTGTTATTGTACCATTTTGTTCATAAACCAACCAGTACCCGATGAGATTGATTGGCTTTGTTAAATTTCCGCCCCTTCGAGACGAAATTTGTGTTATTTTGTAAAATTTACCCATTTAAGAAAAATAACAAAAGAATATAACGTCGAATTTTTTCGGCAGGGAAATGAAACCAGAGATTGGAAGAGTTGTTTTCACGTTGACTTCTCACCTTTACAACAAAGCACCATCATCTCCACTACCATTGCCGACAGCAGAAAACAACAACAACAACCAACAGCTAAAAGGCATACAGAAAGAACAACGAGGAAAGTGAAAGATATAGAAATAAAAACGTAGAACAGAAAAATAAAATATCCAGTTGCACTTTTAACACACCTCTACGTTACACCTTCGCCTACAACAACATTAACGCCAAAACAAAAGATATAAAACACGACAAATTGTAAACCAAATGCTAATGGATTCGCCGACGCGGCTCTGCTAAGATGCTAAGAGGAGAAGAAATTATTTTATCTTTGGAAGAATTTAAATATGCAAAACACCTTCTCGCGAGGTCTGCACGAAATGTTGCGCTCAACATCTTCGAATCCATTTAACGACAAACCACCCTCAGAGTAGTGGTATATAAAATCTTAGCAACAAAAAGTAGTAAGAAGTGCTGGTGACTCCACAACAGACTGAAAAGTAACTCAGAAAAATCTGGGACACTGAAACATAGGTCACCAGAGAAAAAAGTTTGGTACATGGTCTTCATGTTTGGAACTGGTCCTCATCCTAATGTACTGCAATAAATATATATCTACTGGTGGTGACAGCTGTCTTTTTGACATTGAGAACAAAATCAATATTTTGCTGGTCTAGAGGTTTCAAAAGCACAATTGGTCAGCCAAAAGATGGGGCTATTGATCTAAACAGATTACTATAGTATGGAAACCATCCCGAACTTGATTAAACTGCTTGAGGATATAAAATTAGATGCGGCCGTTGAGGTGTGACTTGTAGGATGTAAACCTTGTGACTACAGAAAAGAATTAGAGTCGAATGACCATCACTTCTGCCAATATGATCCCCACAACAGCAACAACAACCGCAAAAACAACGGCAGCACTAAGAACGGCGTTTTGCCCTAACAGCAACAGTAGTCTCCACAACAGTGAGAGTAAAACCAACAATAGCGAAAACAGCAACAAATGCAACAACAGTAACTGCTGCAACAACAACAAAACCAACAATAGTGGAAGCCGCAGTAACAAAAGCAACAGAAAATATACCGCCATCAAGGGTTACAGTATTACAAAACTCCAGCAGCAGCAACAACAGCAGCAGAATCTCTTCCTCCAAAAATCAAAAAAATAACAAACCAATACCTCAGATCTCTTTAATACATGTCTCTCCTCAACTCGCACCATGCAGACATGTCGAAGGTAATGGGAAGGACACTAATTGGCAAACAATAACAAATGGAGGAAAAGAAAAATAATTAAAAAAAGACGATCAAAACTACGTCAGCAAAAGAATTACCAACACCACCGCACAACAGTAGCTACACCGGTACTATCAATATCATTATCCACTTCGCCACCACTATCACTATCACGGACACCATTATCACAAACACAAACACAATCACAGTCATACAGACACAAACACGCACAAACCAACAGTCAAAACACATTCTCAAACACAAACAAAAATTTTTAAAAAACTGTACGGCCATAAACACAAATAATAAAGAACTAATGGATCTAATAACTTTATCTCATTAACGAATAGCATTCCATTACACACATAAAAATCGTTCGAATTTCATCACAACGCATATACAGTATTTTAAAAAATAAATATCATGGAAGGATACATCAAGAGGAAATATAAACAAAAGACTACATAAAGTATTGCTTGTGAAAATATCCACAGCTAGCATGAGGGGTGAAACACCTGTTTTACCATAGGAATAAAATGTGTGTGTAGATATGAATATATATATACATATATATATATATATATATACATATAAATATATACATATATACATATATACACATATATACATATATACATATATATACAAATATACATACATATATATATACAAATATATACATATATATATACATTTATACATACATATATATACATATACATACACATATATATATACATATATATACATACATATATACATACATATGTATATATATACATATATATACATACATATATATACATACATAGATATACATATATATATATACCTATACATACATGCATACATACATATATATATATATATATATATATATATATATATATATATATATATATATATTATATATATATATTTATTTATTTATATGCATGTGTGTAGACAGATCCAAGTTGGCCAGTAAGAACTCATTAGGATTGAAAAGAATCAAGAGAAAACTATAGGAACGCTGAATTTTCCTAAATAAGGCGGCGAGCTGGCGGAAATGTTAGCACGCCGGGCGAAGTACTTGGCGGTATTTCATCTGCCGTTACGTTCTGAGTTCAAATTCCGCCAAGGTCGACTTTGCCTTTCATCCTTTCGGGATCGATAAATTAAGTACCAGTTACGCACTGGGGTCGATGTAATCGACTTAATCCGTTTGTCTGTCCTTGTTTGTCCCCTCTATGTTTAGCCCCTTGTCGACAATAAAGAAATAAGGAACGCTGAATGTTCAAATAGATATCAATATTCAAACCATATATAATACTTGTATTTTAAGCATAATCTTCAACGAAATCTTTACCGGGGTTAAATGAACAGGTCATTGTGTAATTGGTGAGTAGAAACAAGGCGGATGGGGTGCCAAAGTCTAATCTCCATAATTTGCTTCTTTTAGATTTAATTTATTAAGTATAACTTTTTGAATGAATTCTATTTATTGCAACTAAAACAAAATATGTTAATTTTTCGTTTTATTACTTTAACTTTTATTTTCATCTTGTTCGTGAATACTATTCTAATTTTAAAGTTTTGTTTAAAAAAAAAACGAAAAAGAAGTATTGATTTTTCTGAAAGTTGATTTTGACTTTTTCTTTTTTTTCCACTGCTAATGTTTTTAGCCTATGAAAATGGATAATCGTAAAAGAAAGTGCCTGTATTAATCAATTTTATGAAATACGGTGTTATTTCATGCACTATTTACCAATAAATTCCTATGAGTTTAATTTGCGAAAAAATGCTTATGAATAAGAATGAAATCTTCGACAATATTTGAGCCTTTGGAAACAAAACATCCAGAATAATTTAATAAGTATTTAACTTACATTTACGATTAAAAAATTAAATTTGAAAAGCTTTCTACTCTTCGGAATCTACTTTATAGAGATAACAACAGCTGAGAAAGGACTTATTGCATCTTATAACATGTTTTGAAAAATCTCATTGCTAAATGTAGGAACTGTCGTCGTCTTGGAGAGATCCAAATACAATATTCTGAGAAAAAAATTCTTAACATATAAACTGCATACTGTAACTGATATTGTTATTTGCGCCATAACTAGTTTGTCGAAATAGCATTAGAGCTTCAAAGCAATTTTGCAAGTCTATTACGTCTTTAGATAAATCTAAAGAAATAGTGTTTACATTAAGCTGAAATGAATTTAGAACCCACTCAGGTATTTTTAGCTCTTCAACTTCTTTAAGTCTACTTTCCGTGTCTTTATTCAATGATAACTTCCATTTAGTAATACTGGGTTGGCTAAAATAAAATGCAGGTTTTAAACCCAAAGTGATTGATTCTATCAATAATATTAATACGGTTTTTTTCCACTATCTTCTGCTATTTGTGGGTAGGTCTGTTATTCCCTTCTCAAACCTGTGTTTACTGGCAAAAACTCTCTCAGGTGAACTTTTAATTCCTCTTCAGAGTTGAATATTTGTTCATTCAATGGAGTTTGAAGAAACCGAAACAGGAGGGAAAGCATAAGGTCGAGCGAATGTGTGAGTGGTGGTAGAAAATGGCCTTAGACAAACCCCCAGTAACCTCTGCCGCACCAGCAAAGAAGTGTGGGATTTTGCATTGTCGCGATGACAGAAAATACCCTGACGAGTAGTGAGGTGCCACTTGAGCCAAAAAGTTTCCCAATCGAAATCTGAAAAACCACACGTTCCTTGTCAACAGTCTCTCCATACCCAATACATATCTTTCTGCAAGATTCCTCCGCCTTCTTGTATTGTGGTCATTTTTAATTTTTAAAAAAGCATGAGGTGTCGATAATGTTCGTTTTTGTTCTCTATTTTCAGGGTGATCGAGGCGGCGAGCTGGCAGAAACGTTAGCGCGCCGGGCGAAATGCTTAGCAGTATTTCGTCTGTCGTTACGTTCTGAGTTCAAATTCCGCCGAGGTCGACTTTGCCTTTCATCCTCTCGGGGTCGATAAATAAAGTACCAGTTTCGTACTGGGGTCGATGTAATCGACTTAATCCCTTTGTCATTCCTTGTGTGTCCCCTCTATGTTTAGCCCCTTGTGGGTAGTAAAGAAATATATTTTCAGTGTAATCTCATGTACACAAAATACGACATGCCTGGTCGGAAGTTTGCGTCGAACTATGATGAAGCTTCAAGTACCTAACAAGAGCACATGCGCAAAGGAAAGGCTGAAGTTTGGAAGTTAGAGTGTGTGAAGATTAATGACGGAAAAAAACCAAATGGATTTTTTGGCCAAACCTATTGTTCAGTCTCAGCCAGAATCGATGAAATAGCAAACAAACTGTGTGATGATAAAAACAATTGGATTTTGTTTACAAATTAATGAAACACTCCATGATAATGAGACTGTTATGTTGGTTTATGTGTGCCTTATCAATACGCAGCAAGCGATCATTAAAGAGTTATTATTTGCTGAACAACTGGATACTGATACTTGAAGTTCAGCGATTTGCAAAACTGTGTAGAAATTTTTCAATGATAAAGCAATTGCTCTTACAAACATCATTGCATGTTCAACTGACGTGGTCTTTTCAATGATTGATCGCCGTCATGGATTTATAATCAATTGAAAAGGAACAATTTTCAGTAATTCTACTGTTCACTGTGTTATTCGCAGACAATCTCAAAATATCTTAGAAAATTGTGTAATATTTTACACGGTGTATTCAACCAGTGAATATGAATAAAACTCACCCACTGCGCCAAATTTTGTCCATACACGAAGGGAACATGATTAAATGAATTTCAAATGGAAATTGTTTTCCATGTTTTTGTAAATTTTATGATGCAATTCTCGATTTTATTTTGCTTTTTATTTTGTTTTGTTTTTGTTTTATTTTGTTTGTTTGTTTTTACGTTGTGCACGAAGATCTTACAGATGTTAAAGACAGAAAAATATATGTTTTTCGAAATTTGCTATATTTTAAATAAATGAAATGACGTCAAAGTAATGAGACAAAATTTCTTATGTTAACGTAAACGGAATATTAATGACGTTTATTAACAAAAGATCAATCTACAAAAATATTATAGCAAGTTGGAACTTCCATCACTTTTTCACTCTCAAAGCATTTGCGGTAACATATGCTGATAATTTATGTTTAAAACAGATATCGAAGTATTCTGCTACTATCTTCATCTTCTAAAACTCAAGAAACTCCAAGTTACAGATGTTGAGGAACTAAAAATACCCGAGCGGGCTGTAAATCCATTTCAGGTTGTTGTAAACAGTACTGCTGTGGATTTTTCTCAAGACGTAATACAAGGAAGCTCAGGTGCGATTCTGACATGATTAGAAAAAATTATGGTGTGCATAAAGAAGAAAAACAAATAAACCTGTCTTCACAAAGAAATAAAGATTCAACCGTTGCTTTTCATTCTTCGTACCTAATTGAGAAAGGGTTAAGCATTGTGGTACAACTGTATGGTAAAAAATGAAGGATGTAAAAAGAAGAACTCGTACAAATATGTAAAAGAAGATACTTAAGATTCTGTCTGTCTGGATACAGGCATCCAGCAACAGGACCTCCGTAATGCTATGATGGACCGTGAAGTCTGGTGCAACATGGTAAATTCCATTGTCTCGACCACGGTCGAACAATGATGATGATGTCTGTCAAATATTGAACCTGATATATTCTTTTTAAATTAGAGAAATCTCATCAAACACAGTGTAGCGAGGTTTTATTTTATTTTTATTATTATTATTATTATTATTAGTAGTAGTAGTAGTAGTAGTAGTAGTAGTAGTAGCAGCAGCAGCAGCAGCAGTAGCAGTAGCAGCAGCAGTAGTAGCAGCAGTAGCAGTAGTAGTAGTAGTAGTAGTAGTAGTAGTAGTAGTAGTAGTAGTAGTTGTAGTAGTAGTATCATCATTATTATTATTGTTGTTGTTATTGTAGTTGTTGTTAAAGGTCTTATTTAAAACTTTGGTTTGCACCCGTTTGTTGCCGTTTTTTTTTTTTTTTTTTCGTTTAAACATTGTTCCAGGGTTCCCGTGTTTGTTTAGTCCCTATCGAAGCTATATCCGCTACCAAATAAATTCTGTTTGCGCTTTAACCCAATATAAATAAACAAGATAGCCAGGCGCATCTTGGAAGAGTTAACGAAAAAGAACTGCCCGCTCTTGAAGAAAATTTTTGAATGCTGAAGGTTTCGTCTCCTCTTCCCTCCGTTCGTTACTGACAACATTACAAGAGAGTGGGGGGAGAAAAGGAAAGGTAGAAAAAATTCAAGGTAGTAGCAGCAGTGAAAACATTGGCAACAGTAGTGATAGGCATGATAGCGGCGGCGACAGCGGCGCCGACGACAGCAGCAGCAGCAGCAGCAGCAGCAGCAGCAGTAGTAGTAGTAGTAGTAGTAGTAGTAGTAGTAGTAGTAGTAGTAGTAGTAGTAGTTGTTGTTGTTGTTGTTGTTGTTGTTGTAGTAGTAGTAGTAGCAGCAGCAGCAGCAATAGCAACGCACTTCAAGACAATGGATTTTTGGCGGAGAAAATAATACTATAATTGAAGGCGATGACAGCGGTGTGGAGAGTGGCAACGGTGGAAGTGGCCGCCACCATCACTACCAACAGCAACAACAAAAACAGTAACGCAAAAGCAAGAGGTTTGCTGATGTAGCAAACACAATGAGAGAATTTACAATCCCTCTCGAGTACAAAATTCGAGAACTTTCAAAAGCAAAAGACATGGTCAAAGTTGACGGGCGTAAGGTATCAGTGCTTGTACTTCCCGAAATAACAGAGGCAAAAGAAAAAAAGCAGTATATTTTGACTGCTTATCACGGAAAAGTAGATCCGAAATAGTGTCGAGAAGGCCCTCAGCGAAATTTTAAATGATGTGGCTCACATACAGAGAGCGAGGTAGTTTACCAGTATCGAGGTATTCTTTAAAAGTGAGGACCTCGCAGGAAGACACACAGTGTCACGCCGGTGGACTGAGGAGTGGGTCCTGTACCCCACTTACCTCTCGAAGAGAACGACGACAATTAGGGTAAACGATGTACCACCAGGTATTAACGTCTGGTGGATCGTTGCCTGTGTGATGCAGGATCCAGAGTCACTCCTGGAAGTAAAAAGGAATAGCAGGGAGAACTGGTGCGGGATCAACCTGGAGATATTAATCCACGTAAAATCAGAGAATATCGTGAAGATCCAGGACCTGATCAAGCTGCGCAACTGGGTGGGACTGTCGTCGTGGAAGGCAGAAAGCCTAGATGTGATACCTGTGGGGCTACAAGCCACCTGAGAGTCTTCTGCTCCCCAAAATTGGGATATATGCGGCTATACATGGAGCCTACAGCGCACCCCCAACAACAGAGACCTTTTAATAGAATTGCAGCTTCACCCTCAACAACAGAGGCATGTGAACTCCATACAACGGAGAAAACCATCCAGGGTATCTGTCAAACCAGACCTCCCTTATCTCCCCTCTCAAGTATACGTTCACAAAAGCATACTCACGCTATCACAGACACACCCGCACTCCCCGAGGCTGGCCATACAGACACTTGCCACTATTCATCCCGTAGTGAAGACAAGGAAGAACACCACAAAAAAAAAACCAAAAGGGCAAAGAAAACAAAAAACAAAAGAACCTACATCAACACCCGAAAACACACAAACCCCACCTATTGATAGAAGTAGTATAAGGGCGCTGAACAGAAGGATCGGTTAAACGGCTCGGGCTCTGGTTTGATCCAGACTTCCAGGTGGACAAGAAATGGGGTAGGTGACCAGCAGGGCAGCCAATCTCCCCCAGAAATTGGCAGAGAGGAAGCTGTCCCTCAAAGGCCGGATGGAGGTGGCTAATGCGTACTTTGCTTCCATCAGCTACTACCACCTGACCGTCGTCCCTAGCTTCATTTCGTGCCTGATAAATTTGGAGCACGTGCTCTTCCACTTCGTATGGAAGGGACGTAATCCGTTCGTGAGACGATCCATCTGCTGTCAACAGCCGCTGAGTGGAGGACTGGGCATGCTGTGACTAATGATGCGCAGACATACGCTGAGGCTGCGACATCTCCAGCGTTTCCTCAACGGTGAGTATGTGTGATCGCCGTTCGTGAAAAGGGATTTTCCTCAGTTCATATTATTGATGGAGCTACAGTACTGGGCCAAACGCAGACCTAAAAAGGATGTTTGGCACCTGGAGTGTCGGCAAGCGCTCACAGCCTTCAGCCAGTTAGGCAACGCGGCCGGTGGAAGTTCCACCATGGAGTTCTATAGATGATTAGTGGAGGGAGTGATGATGTACTCAGGAAAACTCTGGGCATCGAGAAGGATCAACTTACTGGTCTTTTCCGGAGGACTTTCGGTCCAGGGCTTATAGATAACTTCCAGAAATCCCTGGCCTGGCAGTACCACCGGAGACATCTGCCAGTTCGATACAAGCTCTACAGACACGGAAGTGCTGTTAGACGGACTTATCCGAGGTATGCGCAAGGCGATGGAACTGTCCTGCATGCACTCGTCCAGTGTCCGTGCATTACAGATCTGTGGAGCTTTGTCGGACAGTTGTTGTCACGTATTTAGTCAGATCCGATTGTTAGCCGAGTCTATTGTGAGAATTGCTCTGTCGCCTTCTTTTGGCAGGGAGGAAAAGGCAGTTTACCTCTGTCTAGTGGCTATAGCAAAAGAGATAAAGTGGTGGACGAGGCTGAAAGGACTGAAGACAGACACTTTCCTCTTCGGCTGACCCCTCGTTGACTTTTACAAGCTCCACTAGAAAAGGAAAGTGAGGTTAGAGAGGGTAGTATTGCACTCGCCCCATCCCGTAAGTTTCTTGAAAGGTGGGTGAATGTTGTGAAAATGGCTCGTGTGAATGGGTCTACTCTGAATATTTGTCTGTAAGCTGGAGCAGTTGAAGAGAAGAGGGGTACCAACCCGCGTGCCCTTGACAGTAGGGCTAGCCAGGATGTGTGAGGTACCATGGCAGGCCTTGGGTACAACTCTCCCATATTGGGGAATTTTGTTGTTTTAATTTTTTAAACTATATTTGTTTTTATTGTTTACACATTCTGTTTTAAACTCCACTCGACTCTTCTTTTCTATTGTCCCTAATTGTTTTGGGGTTCGGCCATTATGGCTAATAAAGAAAGGATTATTATCATTACTACTACTACTACTACTAATACTACTACTACTACTACTGCTACTACTACTACTGCTGCTGCTGCTGCTGCTGATATTATTATCATCATTATTATTGAAGGCGGCGAGCTAGTAGAATCTTTAGCACGGCGGTCGAAATCCTTAGCGGTATTTTTGTTTGTCGTTATATCCTGAGTTCAAATTCCGCCGAGATCGACTTTGTCTTTCATCCTTTCAGAGTCGATAAATTAAGTACTAGTAAAACAGAGGGATCGATGTAATCGACTTAACCCTCCCCACAAATTTGAGGCCTTGTGCCACCAGTAGAAAAGATCATTATTATTATTATTATTATTGAGTGAGCGAGCAGAGCATGCCATCAAAGTGACACTGGGGTAAAATATACGAAGCCCAATATACCCATCATGACTACCCGTCTGATAAGGGCACACCAGGCACATGCATCACAACCATATGTGCGCGGCATGGTGATCTCATATCAAGATAAACTGCACATGACCTTGCAGGTGGGGCCCAGTTAGAATTTTCTTCAGGTTGAGTAGCCCATCCCGCTCAAACGGTCCCTGAATAAGGGTTGTTTAAGGATGTTGAAAAGCCCACCCATGTCTCCAGAGGTGAATTATTCAAACCCCAAAGAATCCCTCTCAACACATGGCTATGATGCTCCCCCACTACTTCTGCTCGTGATCAGAGATGCACATATCGTCAGCCACTAAGGGACATGCTCAACTGGTTAAGGTCAAACAACTGACAAGCAAATCTGTGGTATTGAGCAGAATATTTGCTGTAGCTCATCTTTTATACCAAGACAGAACAATGTACATGATAACACTTCCAATCAGTTAAGATCAGAAGCCATGAGAGCCTCTGCCTGGTACTGCATCAGGGCATTTATTATTATTATTATTATTATTATTATTATTATTATTATTATTATTATTATTATTATTATTATTTACTTTTAATCTTCTTGTTTTTTACAATCACTCCCCGAGACACACCCAGCGTCCTAGGGCGAGTGAAGGATAAGCGATATTAGAGTATGACTGAAAGCTTGGGGAAGGGACGTGGTTGGGGAAGTAGCGAAATATCTTCATGTAATACAACATAGACATTTAAATTGATAGGATTTTTCTAAGGTTGTGAGCAGTACTTATCAGCACAATCTTTTGGATTTCTCTCAGACATGGTTCTCCTCGGATATTATCTAGATGTTTCTGGCATCCTTTTCTTTTTTAGCATACCTATGGCACCTACAATAACACACAGTTCTCGCTTTACGATGCCACATCTTTTGTATTTCAATTTCTAGGTCCTTATATTTACTTAATTTGTCAAATTCCTTGACAGGCATATTTTTATCATTGGGAACACATATCTATTAGTCTACAAATATTTTCTTCCTATCTTTAATGACTATATCTGGCCGATTAGCCTGGATCGTTCTGTCAGTGTGACTGTAAAATCCCAGAGGATAATGATATTTTTACCTTCAACGACTAGCTGAGGTCGATGTTCATTCATACAAGTAAGCAGGAATGACAATTTTCTAGTGTTTACATATTTTCTAATGTAAATATTGTCCTACTCTACCGTGACGATTTTTGTATTCGTTTCGTGTCAGCACAGGACATCCTGATACGAGATGGTCTTTTGTTTCGTCAACTGCGACGCAGAATCTGCGTTATTCAGTCTTTGTTTTCAGCCACTGATGAGGTTGTTGCTTTGTCTACATCAGTATTTCGACTTCACCGCTCCTCAATCTGTTTCTACGCATTCATTTTTGCAGTCTGTTTTTTTTTTGTTTTTTTTTTTTTGTAGCAGTAGGTTCAGATTCTTCATCTAATTCAAGGTTACTGCCATGTTCCCTTGTAAATCTGCAAGCTTTCGTATTTGCACACAAGCCGCAGCATCCAGTCCCCTGTACAAGATAAGTATCTGTTCCTTCCTATTGTGGAGGTCTTACGCACAGTTCTACCTGCATCATTCCTCTTCCCCCATTACTTCAAGGTAGGTACAACCGATCAAAGTATGTTTTTGTGTGGTGGATGTTCTTAAATGTTAGGAGTTTCCATGTCTTCCTGTCCAGGCGTTGAACCTCTGTAAGATTCCAGTTAATTATGGTAAAACTATACTAGACACCAAGAGTGCCAGGGTGTTAATGTCTTCGGTGCGATTTTTGGAGCTGAGTGCAGTTTTTAGTATGAATATTATTATTATTATCATCATCATCATCATCATCATCATCGAAGGCGTCAAGCAGGCAGAATCGTTAGCACGCCGGACAAAAGGCTTAGCGGTATTTCGTCTGGCGCTACGTTCTGAGTTCAAATTCCGCCGAAGTCGACTTTGCCTTTCATCTTTCAGGGTCGATTAAATAAGTACCAGTAACGCACTGGGGTCGATGTAATCGACTTAAGCCGTTTGTCTGTCCTTGTTTGTCCTCTCTGTGTTTAGCCCCTTGTGGGTAGTAAAGAAATAGGTATTTCGTTTGTCGCTATGTTCTGAGTTCAAACTCCCCCGAGGTAAACTCTGCCTTTCATCCTTTCGAGGTCGATAAAATATGTATCAGTCAAGTACTGGGGTCGATGTGATCGACTTACCCTATCCCCACAAATTCTTATAGTACAAAGGATTATTATTATTATTATTATTATTATTATTATTATTATTATTATCATCATCCTCACAATCACCACCACCATCATCATCATCATCATCATCATCATCATCATCATCATCATCATCATCATTATCATCATTATTATTGTTATTATTATTATTATTATTATTATTATTATATTATTATTATTATCATTATTATTATTATTATTATTATTATTGAGTGAGTGAGAGAGCAGTGCATACCATCAAAGAGACTCTGGGGTAAAAATATACGAAGCCAAATATACCCATCATGACTACCCGTCTGATAAGGGTACACTAGGTACATGCATCACAACCATATCTGCATGACATAGTGATCTTATATCAAGATAAACAGCCCATGACCTTGCAGGTGGTGCCAGTTAGAATGTTCTTCAAGTCGAGTAGCCCATTCCACTCAAAAATGTCCACGAAGAAAGGTTGTTTAAGGATGTTGAACGAAACAACCATGTTTCCAAGGGTGAATTATTCAAACCCCAAAGAATCCCTCTCAACACATGGTTATGATGCTCCCCCACTATTTCTGATCGTGGTCAGAGATGCACATATCGTCAGCCACTAAAGGACATGGTCAACTGGTTAAGGTCAAACAAATGACAAGCAAATCTGTGGTATGGAGCAGAATATTTGCTGTAGCCCATCTTTTATACCTAGGCAAAGCAATGTACATGGTAACAATTCCTATCAGTTAAGATGAGAAGCCATGAGAGCCATTTCCGGCAAGCTGACGGATTCGTTAGCACGCCGGGCGAAATGCTTAGATGTGTTTCGTTTGTCGCTATGTTCTAAACCTAAATTCCGCCGAGGTCAACTTTGCCTTTCTTCCTCCCGAGGTCGATAAAAGAAGTACCAGTCAAGTACTAGGGCCGATGTTATCGAATTACCCCCTCTCCAAAAATTCCAGGCCTTGTGTCTATAGTAGAAAGAATTATTATTATTATTATTATTATTATTATTATTATTATTATTATTATTATTATTATTATTATTATTATTATTATCATCATCATCATCATTATTATTATTATTGTTATTATTTCTCCTTCTTTCTTCAAATTTTCTTCCGTTTCTCGCCGAGTGTTTTCCGTACATCTAGGGCAGAGAAGCTCATTGTATGCATTCCCAGATTACACACGCAAATTCACAGGTAAAATATGTATTTAAAAAATTAATGAATAAATAAATTCATGAATGTTATTATTATTATTATTATTATTATTATTATTATTATTATTATTATTATTATTATTATTATTGCTTTTTGGGAATATAATATTTCGTTGATTATCTTAAATTATTTTACAAAATTATCTAAATGCTGCTACATATGCTTAATTCGTTAATATCATCTAGAAAGCTAATGATAGATTGTTTAAAATCTGTATTGTAATGCATTTTGCTTTACATCTTTGCCATTTTTCGTGTTCTGGTATTAACTCTAAAATATATCTTATTATACAAGCACTCCATTCTTCAGTAATTTCTGCAAAAATTTAATATAGGAGACATTAATCCACACGAATATCTAAAACAAATTACATGCTGGTTGGGATAATATAAAATATGGTCAGCAAACAACTTTGCAAAATTAAATTGATTAAAATGATTCGCATTTTTCTTCTACAAAATGACAAATCAATTAAGAAGCACGAAAATGCTAAAGGCTTTGCACCTTAAATATTCGTAAATAAATACGTTATATATATATTGCATAATAAAATTTTCATTCCTTTAGGTTATGTTCAAATTTCGATCTACATCAACAATAGTTTAAATTCTGCTTCGAAATCTCTCGTTCAAAGAAAAAAATTTTACAATCTCAATTCTCTCCTTCAACAACATTTTTTTCTCGATTTCTATATACTCGTTTTTGGGGACTACAATATACTAATTTTTTCTCTCTTAAATCGTTTCCTTTATTTTGCAGCAGGTACGATTCTTTTTCATTCGCAAATTTGTGGCAAAAATGCACAATAGAGAAAATGAGATGGATCAATGTCTTTTATTTTATTTTCATGTTAATATTTTTCATATCATTTCCATTCAGAAGCCTGTAGATCTTTTGTTTTGCTTCTTTATTTTTATCTTTTTGCGTGTCAATAGATTGACAATTTACGATTCTTAGAATCGCAAATTGAAAAGTATCTAAAATCCATAAGGATTCAGCTTAAAAGATTTATATATTCTTTTAAATTGTGGGAATTTCTGATATTGAAAATACATGAAATCTTCCTACAATATTATTCTCTTTGCACAATGTGTAAATCTGAATCATTGATTTCTTTCTTTCTTTTCTTTTTTTTATGCTTTGGCGATATTTACGTCCAAGAACGTATGTTGGCTACTAAATAATATTTCGTGGTATCCAAGTATCATTGACTCTAAATATATATCCAAATCAATCAGTATTGCTTTTAGCTCATCTACACAGCATTCTTGTTTCATACTTGTTTTCTTCTTTAATTCATTTTCTTTTTCTTTATCAATAATATTAGTGATAATACGTTGAAGATAATGGAGTTCTTTGTATAGTTGTTGCTGTTAGTTTTAGCTGCACTAAAGTGAGGAGAGAACTATAGTTGCTCTCTGGTTTACTACAGAGATATTTGATACAATATAAATAACTAGGTTTCGTTATGTGACACATCGGCCTATGTTCTACAAATAAAAGAAATTTATTGGTGGGGAAAATGGAAGCAATCTCTAAAAGCATATCCAAAACCAAATTGGTCAAACGTATATAAGATATTGGTGGAGTTAGAAATATAACACAATATTATTATCTTGCGAATGTCAATGGAAATCATGAGAACAATTGTATAGTTATACCCTGAATAGACATACATGCATACATATATATGCATATATACACACACACATATATATAGGTATATAAATATATCAGCGTGTGTGGATGTGTGAGTGTGTGTGTGTGTGTATATATATACACATGTATGTATATATATATATATTCATATATATATGTATGTCTATACCTATATATATATATATATATATATATATATGTATGTATGTACGTATGTATGCATGTGTGTGAGTATACAAACTAGCAGAGAAAAAGAAAAACAGAAAGGACGATAGATAGACAGACAGACAGACAAAGAGATAGATAGATAGATAGATAGATAGATAGATAGATAGATAGATAGATAGATAGATAGATAGATATATAAATAGATAGATAGATAGATAGATAGATAGATAGATAGATAGATAGATAGATAGATAGATAGATAAGTAGGTAGATAGGTAGGTAGGTAGGTAGGTAGGTAGGTAGGTAGGTAGGTAGGTGGATAGATATATAGTCAGCTGATAGATAGATAGATATAGATAGATAGATAGATAGATAGATAGATAGATGATAGATAGATAGATAGATAGATAGATAGATAGATAGATAGATAGATAGATAGATAGATAGATAGATAGATAGATAGATAGATAGATAGATAATGCCAGGGTTGGCTGAAAAATGCGTTTTAGTTTTAAGGTAGGTGGATACGATTTGTTAAACTCGTTTCACCGAAAACTAAATCTATTAGAAAGTCTAATTTAGTCAAAAACTAAAAATATCAAAATGTGTTAATTTTCAATAAAGCAGTAATGCAGAAACGAACAAATGATTAAGACCGACTATTAGGTTAAAAAGAAAAACACACAAACACACATTAAAAGAAAGTGATTATAAAACAAATATAGTATTAGTTTTATTAGTTGTCTTTTTTGTTTTTGTTAGCATTAGTTGTTTGTTGTTATGACTGGTCTTGTAATTATCGATGTATTGCTCAGGTGGAGATTTGAAAATGGCGACGGTATGCAAATGGTGCCACTAAATCTATAATATGTCATTTAGAAAGTCTTCAAGCTCAAGCTAAATTTAACATTTATATGTTCTTTTAACGGCAAAACTTATTTAATCTAACCTGAAGTTTTGCTATCATGAGTCGCAGCTAAACAAGCTGATATGGCGTTAGCCTATCAATCAAAAGATCAATGGTTCATGTTTCATAAAAGGTTCAGAAATTGTATTTATAGTCGAAATGATTAATTTTGCTAATCTCGTACGATTCGTCTCTGCAGTATGATTTTCAATCGGGCAGGAGCGTGGTATATATGGAAAGATGTACGTATATGTGGAATACGTCTACAGCTAAGGTTACCAATCTATCGTATTATAATAACAACAAGAAAAACAACAACAGAACACCAACAATAACAAGTAATCAGCACTCGAAGAACTTACTCAATGTAAGTAGAAATCACTCTTAATCGTTCATCTTCTCTGTCATGAGGAATATTTAATTAACAGATGTCCTGTTTCCAACAGTAAATTTTTGTGTCAGATCTGATCGAAAAGACCTTTGTTCAGAGACATTCCAGCTATGGCCATCCCGTATATTAAAGGCTACTATATATTGTTTAATGCGTTTTCCACTCTTTTAAGAACAGTAGGGATGCGTTCTGAAGGTAAGTTTGTTGTCATTTATGTCAGATAAAGCGGCTCCGCAGACGCATATTTAATGCCTGATCCGAGACTAATCTTAATCCAAACCCATCATCATTAAAGTATTCTAGAAATGACAGTTTCATCTTTTGTACATTAACGATACTATTTTCCCTTTGCATCCTACCTTCGTTACGGTAGAAGGGTAATATATATTTCTTACTACCCACAAGGGGCTAAACATAGAAGGAACAAACAAGGACAGACAAACGGATTAAGTCAATTACATTGACCCCAGTGCGTAACTGGTACTTAATTTATCGACCCCGAAAGGATGAAAGGCAAAGTCGACCTCGGCGGAATTTGAACTCAGAACGTAACAGCAGAGGAAATACCTATTTCTTTATTGCCCACAAGGGGCTAAACATAGAGGGGACAAACAAGGATAGACAAACGGATTAAGTCGATTACATCGACCCCAGTGTGTAACTGGTACTTAATTTATCGACCCCAGTGTGTAACTGGTACTTAATTTATCGACCCCGAAAGGATGAAAGCCAAAGTCGACCTCGGCGGAATTTGAACTTGGAACGTAACGGCAGAGGAAATACGGCTACGCATTTCGCCCGACGTGCTAACGTTTCTGATAGCTTGCAATGTCATAGCAGCTTTTAAGAAATGCAGGGACTCCCTCTTGAACCCGACAAAAATATTTCTTTAATGCAATTTTTGCTACTCTACTGTTGAAAGAATTATTAGAAAGTCCGAAAAATATCTTGCAACATTTGTTATGATACTTTACGACCGAAATCACCTTTGCCTATCATCAATCATCCATTTTCTATCATCAGACTATATCATACCTTACAAATTTTATTTCTTTTTCTTATATAAGAAACCAATATACACAACTTAGTACTGCCGAATATACTACATAAAGGCAATCTTTATATCCACCTTAATGTGGATTCTTTGTTAAAATGTCGAAGACTGAGGCGTCCGCTCATATTGAGGCATGGTACATAAAACCAAACACACACACACATACACACACACACACACACACGTATCACAGCAGACAGGAATCTGGAAGTCCCGACGCCCATAACACACTATTCCCGTCTACTACGATGTATGTCTGTGCTTTTAAGCATCATGCGTGTATATGAATGGATCTCTCAGTATTCGCCATCTTAATAAACCAACCACGCCTAGGTGGATATGAATATGGTCATAACGTGGTATATTTGACAGTACTAATTTGTGAATATTGGTTTCTTATATAAGCATATGAAATAAAAATTCATTTGGGAGGATCTCTCAAAGCTGATAACGCAGTATTCGACGTCCTGACAAGACATCCACGTTCAGTTGGATATAAAGATTGCCTTTTGATACTAAAACTGTTTCTGTCACTAATATTTATATACCATAAACTGAAATCTTAAATTTCTATGATATATACATGTTCAAAACTCAAATATATAATGGACATTTTCGCTCGAAATATTTCTAACTGAAAGTTTTTGGTATTTTCTAAATTTTGGAAAATATAATAATGTATTAAAATTTTTAATTCATTAACTCGAAATATTGATTTTTTTTCCGGTATGTCGATGACTTGAATGGTAAGGAAGTAGAGAAGTTAAACTCAGTATATGACGTGTTGATTTTATTCTTTTGGATGAGCAGATTAGACATATGTTCACCCTCGATATGGATTCGATAATCCTATCGCTACATTTTCTCGCTTAGTTCTTCATCACTACCTTCTCATATCTTTTGGATTCATATTATTTCAGCATCATTTCACTCACTTTCACCTCCAATATCATTTTATTATCTCCCCTGCTTGCAGCAAAACATATTCGCCAACGAAACAAACCACATCGTGGTTGCGATACCCGCCACATATCGTAACTAAATCCTCTCTCTCTAGTCAAAATAGAAATAGAAAGATATGCCGGATAATGTGATTATTAATAAACTGTTTCAATAAAAGATGTGATAGTCACGGATGAAATTCCTGTGATGGAAGGCCTTTTCCATCTGCGCTGATATGAAACTAAAACACGTCGATATCTTAATAACACAAATACATTTCAATTTAACACTTAGTGTCATGGCTTCCATTTTCTTTAACCCGTAACTTCCGTTCAATCATACTTCAACTTATTCTCAGATGCCAGGTTTACCAGTTCGGAGTGTCGCTATATCTCCTCAGGAGATGCCTTCCCACGGTGTTGTCTGTTCGTCATAAATACAATCTTAACGCAACTGAAAGGAAACAGGCAATAACAAAGCAGAACCCATTCAAGTGGCTTCTCAGGTAAAACTGAATGCTTTATAACTCCTGTTAGTCTTTCATTCGACAGCATATTAGGGAAATAATCGAACCAAACAAAAGACCAGCAAATGAATAAATATTACACTCTCAAATCTAGAAATTTGTAATCGAACCAACACAATCAAAGAATTAGAAATAATAGATTACACAAATCTCATCCATAGCTGCAGGTTTATAACTGAACATACCTTTCTCGTATCTATACGACAATAAACTTCAACCACGTATATCAATATAAATTGAACACGTCTCACCCAATAATCGAAGAACCGAACAAACCTTATACAAATATTGATCAACAATTGAATTAATCACATAACTTTTTGCAATAATTGAACAAATCTCTCTCATAAACACGCATACACAAGCACACATACAATTACACACGCGCACACAGACAGTCACCGATATAACAAACAATAAAGCAAACACGGAAATCAACAATAGACTTATACTTCGCTTCAATCTTTAACTCCTTTCACATATCCTGATCACAGGGTGAACAAAATTTCACATAAAACAGGAGTCTTTTGCAACTGAACGAAGCTCGCGTAAACATAGGTTAGAGCAAATGAACGAGCCTCGATGAACCGTTATCAAACACTGAAAGTAAACGCTCTGATAAATCTAGAAACGAACAATTGTATAACTCTAGAAATAATTAGTTACGTTTGAATGCTCTTCAATTTTTTATGTTTCTCTCTTTTTTTTTTCCACAGATATGGTATCAATTCCTTGTGGAAGCCTTTATACAGTTTAAGAACCTGTTAGAAATAACAGTCATCATCGTCATCATCATCATCATCATCATCATTATCATCATCATCATCATCATCATCATCGTCATCATCATCGTCAGCATCATCATCCTCATCATCTCTGGTACCACCATCATTATCATCATCATCATCATCATCCTCATCATCATCGTCATCATTATCATCATCATCATCATCATCGTCATCATTATCATCATCACGTCGATGGGAGATGAACCACCGTCAGCGACTCTACAGTTTTCCTCTCCCACATCACTCTTGCTTAGTAGGTCGCTCTTCAGTAGAATTAGTATCTCCAATCTGCTGGTCAATAAATGCCCTGACAAGTTGACTCCAAGGTTCTTTTCCATATGTTGGTTCCCACATCAGCATTTGACACATTACTTTACTTCATCCTTCCTACGAAAGCAATTCCTAAAGAATCTCAATCACCTTTCCTTTGTGATAGAAGTTACTCTTAGGGGATTACCTTAATGAATCTAGTTTGTTGTACAAAAGGGCCATTCGATGTTAAATCCTGCTCTCAGAAGTCTGGTGCATGTTTCATCTAGTTTTCTTTCCGGTGTCTTAAAGTCCTTGTAGTTCATCCCTATAAAAGGACAGTTTTTATAGTTGCTTGAAAGAAGCTAATCTTAAGCTGACGGTTTAGATTTAGCTTCCAAATTGCTTCCATCTTTCACAGAGCTAACCATGATTAAGCAATGCGAGTTTTAATGTCGTTCTCATTCGTATCAACCCACCAGCCCAGATATATCAGATCATCTGCTTCTTTTCAGTTCGGTTCCATTCATTGTTAATAGGTAGTTATGTTCTTGAACACAAACCATGCCCTTCGTCTTGTACTCGTTTGTAAATAGGCCCATCTTTGAAGAACGGGACTCAATTCACAATAAAAATAGTTTGTTCTGTAGCTTCAGATATTAACGTTACGTCATCAACAGAAACTGCAGTTGTGAGAAGCACAGTAGGATGTCTCCTGCTGCATGTTTGTTGTAGTCAAAAGCTAATGGATTCATCATTTATATTACTTCTCTTATCACATAGTCTAGTGCTATCTTGAATAGGAAGAGTGCAAAGGTCACCTTGAAGTATTCCTGCTTGAATTTCAGACGATCCAGCGTCGCCATCGAGAGACAGTGCCTTCGCATAGGTGTCATCGTAAGGAACTTCCTGGGGAATCCGTAAGCGACAGAGAAAATCCATTAGTTTACCGCTCCATAGCGGTAAACTAATGGATTTACCATTATCGAGCCAAAAACGTTTCGAAAGACTACGAATGTCAGTAATGTCAGAAGCCGTTTCTATTTCATTCTTTCGGTACTAGTATCCATTCTGTTACCATTCTAATTTTCCGATATCCAATTTATAAAACTTTGCCGCCACCATAGTTAATATGATGCCTCTGAAGTTTCCTGTAGATCAGCGTTTCCCAACTTATTTTCCTCCAGGCCCCATTTAAAATTTACAGAAAAATATATGGCCACCAATGGTTGAGAAAACTTGTAGGTGCAGTATGTTTTCTGTGAAAAAAATAACAGGTTTTTGTGTCCCCCTAAAGAAAAAGAAAACATTCTGGATTCGAGGCCCCACCATAATTTTTCCAGGTCCCACCGGTGGCAATCACTACTGTACATGCTAACTTACTTCTTTAGAAACATTAAGATCCCACCCTGTCTCCACACTGTTGCTACATCTTCATATAATCTATAGCAAATCTTCAACCGTTGTCCAGTTTTCAAAACCTTTAGCCAGAACCACATCAGATCCTGAAGCTATGTTGCTCTTAAGTGTTAGTTCTTTCATCTTAAGTACATCATTTTTTAAATCTGGACATCATCAATCACTGGGCTTGGCCAAGTAGATGCTGAGAAGTTTTCTTCTGAAAGTCCAATCTTTCCTCAGGATTTTTAGCTTTTATCTGACCAGAGTTGATCTTCTTCCTCCCTAAAACTTCATCAATTGTGGCTCATGCCAATCTAAATTTTCCAGCGCGTTCTCTAATTCCTTTATCTGCTTTCAACATATTTTTTCTGTTCCATCTCATGTATCATCAAGGGTTTTTTTTTTTTTACTACTTTGAACTTGCTTAAATTCTGTTTGATATTGAGTCGATATTAATTTCATTAAGATTTTCTCTTTGTTTGGCTGTTTCTGCTTTTCCACGGAACTAGATTTTGATTTTAGTGTGATGTTAGACTCAGCTGCAGCCTTATAGACTTCCATGATGTTGTTCTACATTGTCTGCATTATCATTGAATCTGTTGTTTACCTCAAATGCGTATTTAGTCTTCACTTCATTATCTTCCATCAGCTTAGACATATCATTTGCTGGTTTCTGTTTTCTTTATTTTTTGCCGTAGCTATTCGATGGTCTGATCCAGTGATATTAAAAGTATTGTACACCTCACAATTCAGAGCACTATTTTCGTCTACTTCTTGTTTATCAGGATGTGATCCAGTTGAATTGACAGTTAGGTCAGTCTTGTGGGCCGCGGATAGGATCTAACCCAGTACAATCTATCAAATGGTCGGGTCGTCGACGTCAAATCCGGCAACCTATCCAATAGTTTGTACATAAGTATATACCTGTTTCTTTATTACCACCAAGGGGCTAAACATAGAGGGGACAAACAAGGACAGACAAAGGAATTAAGTCGATTACATCAAACCCAGTGCGTAACTGGTACTTAATTTATCGACCTCGAAAGGATGAAAGCCAAAGTCGACCTCGGCGGAATTTGAACTCAGAACGTAACGGCAGACGAAATACGGCTACGCATTTCGCCCGGCGAGCTAACGTTTCTGCCAGTTCGCCGCCTTTGTACATATGTATATATTATGGGCGTGTGCGCTGGGCGAGTATATGAAAATATAGGAAATGCTTAGTTTTAAAACTTTTTAAAAAGTATATGCGTCTTCTTGTTATTCAGAGAGCTATGTTAGTGAGAGAGCAATTGGCTGGTAACTCTAATCACGTCAGATAGCATAAAGTGTGAGTGAATGACTAAATCTGAATTAAATAATTCTTAATCACATAGAGAAATAAACCTCAATGGAAAAAGTCACAACTTCGGAATGGAAGAAAGTGTTTTGGTGGTTGTGCATATATCGCCAGACTGATATTATGGATTACTACACAGTAACGTTTGACGGCTGAACTAGAAACTGTCGAAGGTAAGGAAATAGTATTTATTAAACAGACACCTCTGCCAGTATGTATGTGTTGCGGCAGCTGATTGAGTCCCTTCATGCAACTGAAAAACACCCTGAATAATGCCTTGATAACCTAGAATACTTCATCTCCCATTACGCAGTTAAACGAGAAGAAACTCAGGTTGGAAATAGAAAGTACGCTTCAGATTTACAATTTTTAAAAGTGCCGAAATTAAAAAAGATTGTCGTTATATCAACGTTCAATGCTAAGACATAACAAAATATCGTAAGAGCTATTAAATCATAGCCATATCAGGGGAAATTGGAATCGATGTCATTTGTACCTATGAACGCGTGTTATGTCATGATGTGTTATGTCAAGATGCACGGTATCAGTTTTACCCTGGATCGGCAACAAAGAGTGCTCAAAATTCAACAGTTTGTGGAGTTGGTAATTTAATCTGACCCAAAGCCTGCAAATCAATATAGACCCTGTCAATCCTCTAATTATCATCACAACCTTCAATGGAAATCGTGTTACCACCATTATTTGCTGCTGTGGCCCAATAAACGTATCAGAAGCTGAAAAGTTCTATAGTGAACTCGCCAATAACATCAAGCAAGTCCCAAAAGCAAGTCCCAGGTTACTATATATATTTCTTTACTACCCACAAGGGGTTAAACACAGAGGGGACAAACAAGGACAGACAAACGGATTAAGACGATTAGATCGACCCCAGTGCGTAACTGGTTCTTAATTTATCGACCCCGAAAGGATGAAAGGCTAAGTCGACCTCGGCGGAATTTGAACACAGAACGTAACGGCAGACGAAATACGGCTACGCATTTCGCCCGGCGTGCTAACGTTTCTGCCAGCTCGCCGCCCAGATTACTATAGCAGCTGGTGACATGAAGGCATAAGTTGACAGAGATGACTGAGTAGGCACACTTTATCACTAGAAAATTATCAGAAAGCACCAACTTTTTCTGGATGTTATGAGTGTGACAAGATCAGTCTTACTACTAAGTGCACTAAGATATCTGGTGAGCTATGGTCGTTCATCTATAACAGTCAGATCTCCCTCAAGTCAAACCTCAGCTTTTTAAAGGAAAGGAAGGAAATATTAACCAACGTATCACTAAACATATAACATGAAATAAACATATTTTAGCTGAAATATTTTAGCTCATAGTTTGGTTTATCAATTTTGACATCTGGGTTGAATAACAACTAGAATAACAGCTAGAAATATGACAGGAAAAGGAGGGGAAGTATGTACTCTGAGTAATCTGATGACTGTGTTATCGACAATAGTTGATATAAGACTTTCTACACGCGTTCGATAAGTTCCATTACAGAGAAGAATATTACCTGCAATCACAGTAAAAACACTACGTTCCTCTTGCCTTCTTTTTTTCTTTTTCTTTCTTCACCCCCCCCTCTCTCTCTCTCTCTCTCTCTATCCCTCTTCCCTACACTCAGATAAAGGGGAAAGGCCCGAAACGGTAGATTTTTTTTTCTCTCTTCATAACAAATGAACTAACCGCCCTCTCCTGTGAACTCTCCCACTGGAGAGGTAGTATGAATATTCATAAAATCTCACACTACTGTGGTAACGAAAAACTGCATTATTTGGTTGTGTTGTGAACCATCATGAATTCATAATGGTTTTTCAGACAAAGAAAGATTTTTTTTTAAAGTATTGATTCTGCATTTGCTAAACGATCAAGTTCAATGTAAAGCTATTTTTCTAATTTTTTAAATTTGTTTTGTTTTTTACTAGTTTATTTTTTTCGTGATTTTTTTTATATTACTTGTCATTTTTATATCGTCACACTCTTACTAATCCTCTCCTTTTGCTTTCTCTGTATCAATGTGTCTATATGCTTGGTCTGTCCGTCTAGGCATGTGTCTGTGTCTTTACATTTCCTTCCTCAGTGTTTCACTCTTCCCACTTCTCTCACACATTTTCTCTCTCTTTCTTTCTTCTCTCACTTTTATTTTATTTAATAAAGCCATTAAAAATATAACGTTTTATGTATACTGTACCACAAAATATAACTTTTTTAGCCATCATTGTATGAAAAAAAATAGTGAAGACGTTGTGCTAATGCACAATATATTCGGGAACAGTAAAATAGAGAACAGCAAAACTAGTTTCAAATCTGTGTTGAGATTTCATCAACAACTAAGAGCTTTCGTGAAATACATAGAGGTACTACTTATTAAGTCACGATTATTAAAGACCTCAGCAAACACACAAATTCAGTAAATGCACACAAATTCGAGAAGCGCTCCATATTTTTGTAGCTTACAGCCATATCACGTTGAAAGCACCGGTTCTCGTCCGATCACCGAAGTTAAGCAACGTCAAGCCTAGATAGTACTCAGATGGGTAACCGCTTGGGAAACCTAGGTGCTGTAAACGACTTTCTGTCCTTGTAGGCACAGGAGTGCCTGTGTGGTAAGTAGCTTGCTTCCCAACCACATGATTCTGGGTTCAGTTCCACTGTGTGGCACCTTGGGCAAGTGTCTTCTACTATAGCCTCGGGTCGACCAAGCCTTGTGACACACATACATACATCGCTTGACAACCGATGCTGGTGCGTTTACGTCCCCGTAACTTAGCAGTTCGGCTAAAGCGACCGATAGAATAAGTACTAAGCTTACAAAGAATAAGTCCTGGGGTCGATTTGCTCGACTAAAGGCGGTACTCCAGCATGGCCACAGTCAAATAACTGAAACAAGTAAAAGAGTATATATAAGAAATTCTGGAAAAATAGCTTGATAAATATATTTCAAGTGTATCAGTAATGTAGTTTTTACTCTATTTTATTTTGGGCGGGGTTTGGTAGGGGTTGATTGGTGATATTCTATGCCATATACCTGTACCATAAAATATAACTATAGACGTTTTAGATCCAAAAACATATGTATGGTGTTATGTAAACACCGTGTCTATATACACAAATATCTTCTAGAACAGAACAAAAAAGATCAACCGGACTAGGTTCAGCCCTCCGTTGGAATTTCATGATTCACTGATTACTCATTCAAACTACACACGGACACAACTAATAAATTCATTATTACTAAAGGCTTATGTAAACTGATTTACCAATCTGTCTACAAATACAGTGTTACCTAAAAAAAGATATCTTCGTGTATCCTGTAGACGTATATAATAGCATTGAAACAAAAACACCAGACTTATATGCGTGTGTGTATGTGTGTGTGTGTCTGTGCACGCGTGTATATAGAGACAGATAGACAGACAGATATAGATGAATATATACATGCATATACACTCACACATACACATATAAATATATATTTATATATACGTGCATATACCTATATACATTCTTATTAGCGACAAAAGCAGTATTATTTCAAAATATTACTCTGTATATCTTCCTTAACGTGTATATACTACAGAAACCCGAAAGACTGCAGTGGTCACCTCGAGACAGCATCTCATATAGACGTAAAGTTCTGTATACATATGTATTTTTATATATACTTACATATACATACACACACATACGCACACAGATAAATGTATATATATATATATATAATATATATATATATATTATATATCTATACAATATGTTACATTACTCGGTAGTCAAGATAAAACTCTGAGTTTCAGATGCCGAAGTGGAAATCCACAACACCATCTCTTCGGTTATCTGGCTAATAGCAGATAACCGAAGAGATGGTGTTGTGGATTTCCACTTCGGCATCTGAAACTCAGAGTTTTATCTTGACTACCGAGTAATGTAACATATGTATAGATAAATTTCCTCTATTTACATAATATTGTGGTCTCTTTCTTTCTTTTGTTATCTTACCGTTTTATCAATATATTATATATATATATAATATATTATATATATATATATATATATATATATATATATATACATATACATACATTTATATATACATACATATACATATATACATACATACATATATATATAATATATATATATATATATATATACACATATTCATATATATAAATACATACATACATATATATACATATATATATATATATATATATATATATATATATATATATATATATATATATTATATATATATATTATATATAATATTCATATAAATAAATACATACATACATATTATATGATATGATATGGACTTCCGTCTGTTTCGACGTATCAGCAGGCTCCGACAACGTACTCTTTCTTTGTCAATCATAATGCTTATGTCAAATTTAACATTTAAGTCCCGCCAATGATTTTGGAAAGAAGCCACAGACGTTGCAGGTACGAAGATTAGGTCAGTGCAGGTATATAATATACATTTTCGGCCACTTTTCTCATTTCCCTTGCTCCCCGAACCTGGTAATGCTGGTTGTTCGTTCCAAGGCTGTTCAATGATGTTGTGAGCTACCTCCATTTCTAAAAGGTTCCTCTTCAGCTTGCCCTTATATCTGAGCCATGGTCGACCAAAATTCCTGTGCCCACTTTCAAGCTGGCTGTACATGAGGGCTTTGGGTATTCGTTACTCATTCTGACGACATGACCAGACTAGCGCAATCGTGATTGTATAAGGAAGCTCTCAATTCCACCAATCTTAGACTTGCTAAACAAGACGGCATTAGAAACTTTTTCTTTTAGTGAATAACTGCAGATTGTCCTCAGTGGACGATGTCTAGTTGGTTAATGTGTCGTCAATAGGGTATCTATGATTCTGAGCCATACAAGAGAGTAGTAAGAATGGCAGCTTTATAGACCTGTACTTTGGTGTCAAGTTTGATGCCCCTTTCATTCCATAGGCGACGACAGAATTTGCCAAATGTGTTGGTTGCCTATGCAAGGCGGTTGACGATTTCATCATCAAGGGAACGCCCGAATTCACTTTACTATTAAGATATGTAAATGACTTCTATTAATCTAGGTTTTTCCCATCAACCTGTATTGGAATTCCAGGAAACCTGTGAACCGATGACCTCTGCTTGATACCTCGAATTTGTTTAGGAGTAGGGCAAGGTTGGTGGATTACTGCCGTCTTCTTTATTCTGGTGGTCAAACCAAAGGATGTATATACATCAGAAAACCGGTCTAGAAGTTCCCGAGATTCCTCTAAGGAAGTCGCTACTATTGCAGCATCATCTGCAAAAAAGTAGATCACGAATGATACTGGCGCGTAGCAGTGTTCTGGCTTTGAATCGCTGATGACTAAATAGTCCACCACTTGTTCAAAACTGGAATTTGATACCATTTTGTATATCAGCATCACTGAAAAGTGCAAACAACCTTGGACAGATATCATTTACGTGTTTGATAATCCTGTGAAGAATAAGTCGAGCAAGAATCTTACCAGCAATAGACAGAAGCGATATTCTACAATGGTTATCACAGACAATTCTGTTTCCTTTGTTCTTATAAAAATGTTGAATTGAGGCATCTTGAAGTCCTGTGAAACACAACCTCCCATTCAAATGTTTATGAAGGGGTCATGCAGTATCTTAAATAGCTTCTGTCCACCATATTTGTAGATTTTAGGAGAGATAGCATCCCTGCCAGGTGCTTTTCGAGGTGAGGTCTGATTAATAGTTTACCACTTCCAGGAAGGTTGGTTCCACAGTGCTGTGAAATAGACATTATGTCATCATCATTAGTGACTGAGGCGGAATTCGAAGTGATCTTTCCATCGTTTCAGGATGTCAGATTCATCAGTCAACAGTGTCTCTCTATTCGATGAAAAAATAGGAGTAACACAATGCTCTTGAGGACGATAGACTTTCTTAAAGCCATCATTAAAAAGCTTTAGAATCCATTCTCTATGCAGCTTCTTGGAGTTCTGTAGCCCTGGAAGACCACCAAGTCCTCTTCACATGTCTCAGAGCACGTTGGACCTGTCCTCTGCATTTCTTGTCGGCATTCTCTTTTCTGGATGAGCTCTTATCATTTGTCCATGGTTTGTGAGAGCTGTTCATTTAATCTATTAATTGTTGGACATCTGTGTTGTTATCGCTGAACCAATTTTGATGTTTACGAACAGGAAGTCCAAGAATCTCTAGAGATGCGGAGTGCGTTGCATCATGCAGAGCCTTCCAAGATGATTCTATCTCATCATTGATACCAACAGTGTAAAGTGCAGTGTCCAACATGATAGAGAGCTCTGCCTGCTTTTCAACACTTTTCAAAGGCAAAAAGTTAATGCGCTTAAGTACTGATGATTTTCGTAGTCTTCACTGTTTCAGATGGAACGTAGCCTTACTACAGAGAAGAAACTGGTCAGAGAGATAGCAGATGGTATGAAAGGAACACGTGTAATGTCAAAGTCCCTAATATCTCGTTTCTTGGTAATAACATAGTCTATGAGACGCCAATCCTTAGATCTAAGATGTATCCAGGTCGCCTTGCAAAAGTTTTGCTGTTCAAGAAAGGTATTTGTGATGCTTAAACTGAATTCCCTGCGGAAGGAAAGCACAGGCAGACCACAGGAGTTCATTCGACCAACACTATGGCAACCAAGTATTCTCCCATGCCTGATTGCCAGTACCAACACTAGCGTTAAAGTTGCCCACAAGGATAAATTTATCCCAATATATACATACATACACACACACACACATATATATATATATATATATATATATATGTGTGTGTGTGTGTGTGTGTGTGTGTGTGTGTGTGTGTCTGTGTGTGTGTGTGTGTCTGTGTGTGTGTGTGTCTGTGTGTCTGTGTGTGTGTCTGTGTGTGTGCCTGTCTGTGTGTCTGTCTGCGTGTGTCTGTGTGTGTCTGTGTGTGTCTGTGTGTGTCTATGAGTGTCTGTGTCTGTGTATATACATATACATACGGATACACGTATATGTATATGTATGTATTTACATATAGATATTACATATGCACATCAATGTATATATGTGTGTATACATACATATGTATATATGTACATGTATACACATATATATATACATATATATACATATATAAATACATATATATATACACATATATATACATATATATACATATAAATATACATATATGTACATATATATACATATATATATACACATATATATACATAAAACACATAAACATATATATACACATATACATATATATATGTATAAATTTATATATATATGCATATATATATAGACATATATACATATATATATACAACTATACACATATATACATACACATATATATACATATATACATACTTATACATATATGCCTACATATACATATACCGAAACGCGGAGTAGATGAAACAGGGACAACTGATGAAGGAGAATATTCTTTATGTTGCATGTTGTTCGAAAGATTGAGGGGGAAATCGGAAAAGAATGAATTTAATGAG